>NC_057813.1:676854990-676888172 GCF_018294505.1 Triticum aestivum | reverse complement strand
CAGAGGCCGACGGGGTCATATATTTGTGAATTATTAGTTAGGTCATATATTTTTCGATTTTGTTATGAAAAACATCATATATAATTGTGTTGATCGGGTAGTTTTAAATGTGCAGTTGTTTATGTTGTACTTGATGATGATACACTTAAGTGATACACATATTATTATTCATGTCGGTACTTTTTTCATGTTGTACTAATTTCGTTTATTCTTTGTCATGGCAGGTGTTGAAAGATGGTGGGCGCTGGTCGAGAGCGCGCCGAGGCCCCTTCTTCGTCGGCGCGTAGTGTGAGGTCTTCCATTCCACACGCACCTCTCCGCCGAGCGTTGCTGGACAGTATGGCGACACCGCCGGGCCCTTCTTCGTCGACCGCGGTGCCCAGCAGGGGACGAGGTAAGAAGAAGGGCCGAGGTGGAGCACCTGGTCGCGGGAGAGGAGGTGCAATATAGAGATCAGGGGAAGGCGAGGAAAGGGAAGGACTTTAACCCGAGCCAGGGTCCCATTGATACAGAGTTGCTGATGATATCTGGTGGCGGGAGGTCCCATGGCTCCATAGCCATGGGAGATGAACTTATCCGTTGTCCTAGCACTCTCCCGGAGATCAAGGCGCGCCAGTCGAGCTCCGCTCCTGAGATAAGGCCTCGTGAACGGCCAGTCCAACTCGCCATCAAGGTTAGTTATACATACTCAGCTATCTTTCTCCATTACATTGTGTGCGCTTTCATCAATGATTACAAATGGTCATGTGAGTGGCGTTGCAGGCTGCTATACAGAGTGAGAGAGATAGAACGGAGAAACTTTTGGCGGAGGCGACGGAGAGGCAGCGGGAGTTGGAGGAGAGGACGACAAAGATGTTGGAGGAGGAGAGGGCATGGAATGACATGCAGGCAAGGGCCATGTATGAGCTCCTTGTGGTAAGTTTCTTCTGCAGATTACTTGCTAGTCTTAACATTTGAGTCTCAGTACTAACTAGTATGACTCTGTTGTGAAAACCAAATGTGCAGTCTGTGTGCGAGAAGTCCGGTCAGACCGCTCCGCCGATGCTAGTGATTGCTCCTGGGAGCACGGTGAGTTTAATTTGAATGGACATTACTTGCTAGTCTTAACATTTGAGTGTCATAATGCTAACGAGACATTGGAAATGATCTTTGGTGCAGCTTAACTCCAGAAACGCATCCCACGATCCTTCTCCAGCTATCGGCACGAGCCAGCCCGCTCCTCCACCTCCCTGATCACGGTAAGTTTCTCTAGACTTAGACTTAGCTTTATTTCCTCCAATATGCTTACCATAATGACCTAGAGTTAGCTTCTTTTCCTTCAAAATGACTTAATAAGCTTACTTATGTCAAAAATTGCATAATTAACTTAGTTAGCTCATAAACAATCCATTTTACCTAAGTTAGCTCTAACATGACACATTTTACCTTAGTTAGCTTACAAGTGATCCAATTTATCCAAGTTAGCTCTAAAATGACCCATTTTAGTAGATTAGCTGGTAAATGATCCATTTTACCTACGTTAGCTTTAAAATGACCCATTTCACCTAGGTTAGCTCCAAAATGACTCATTTCACCTAGGTTAGCTCCAAAATGACCCATTTCACGTAGGTTAGCTCCAAAATGACCCATTTCACCTAGATTTGCTCCTAAACGGTCAATTTCACCTAAGTTAGCTAAAAACGATCCATTTCACCTAAATTAGCTCTTAAATGATCCATTTCACCTAAGTTCGGTCATAAACGATCCATTTCAACTAAGTTAGCTCATAAAAGCTCATAAATGATTCATTTCACCTAAGTTAGCTAAAAAACGGTCCATTTCACCTAAGTTAGCTCATAAACGATTCATTTCACCTAAGTTAGCTCATAAACGACCCATTTCAACTAAATTAGCTCATAAATGATCCATTTCAACTAAGTTAGCTCATAAACAACCCATTTCAACTTTGTTAGCTCATATATGATCCATTTCACCTAAGTTAGCTCATAAATGACATATACTTCTTGTTCTAGTCTTCTTCTTGTTCTAGTCACCTATTTCTAACTTTCTTATTTACCATTTTGCAGATTTCATTCACTTCATGGAAGCTAGCTTGCTATGATGGAGTGCTTGCTTTTCCTTTGATGAAACTTTGCATTGTATCTAGCTTGCTATGATAGAACTTGCTATCTTGATGAAACTTTGCATTGTAATATGTATATGGATGGAACTTGCTTATGTATGAACAATGTGTATGGATGGAACTTGCTTATGTATGAACAATGTGTATGGATGAAACTTATGTGGTGGATATGTGATATGGAAATATATCTATATATGTCATATATATTTGCTGTGAAAATTGTTGGATTAAAAAAACAGAAAAAACGAGACAATATGCAGGCTCTTTGCCGTCTGCCACCGACGGCAAAGGGTTCTTTTCCATCAGCAGTGGACGGCAAAGAGGCCACGTGGCAGGCAACTGTGCTTCCTGGGAGGCTGACCAATTTGGTCAGTTTGCCATCAGTAGCTGACGGCAAAGGCTTTACCGTCCGCAGCGGACGGCAAAGGCATGCCGATAACCACCTAATGGAGTAACAGCGCATTTATTGCCGTCCGTCTTCTTTGCCGTTCGCTGCTGATGGCAAATGCCTCTTTACCGTCAGCTGCCCGAAGCAGACGGCAATACAGCTCTTTGCCGTCCCCTACTTTGCCGTCACCTTTTGCCGTCCACCATCCATGCCTTTACCAGTAGATTCCTGTAGTGTTTGCGAGTCGAGGGTAGACTCTACAAATTCTCCACGAGGACACAAAAAGCACACAACCAAAATGAACAAATAGGGAACAGTCCGCGTACCCCAAACGACAACATATATGAGCTCATGTGAAAACAAACGCGAGAACATGCCGATATGGAACAAATGGGGCATGAGAATGCGTGACAAAAAAGAACAAGCTGACACAGGCACACATGATCAATTTTGTGCGAACATTAAAACAAACAAATTGGACGGTTATAGACTTAAACGATATATCACAAAATTTATGTAGATGAGATTTGCTGCAAATCCGAAAGAAAAAAAATCTAGTTACGCTCTCCTCGAACTACACGGTTAAACTAAAATAAACAAAAGCTGAAAATAAAAATACACATGCCCATGGAATGTAGACCGACGCATCCTCTCTTTGTCTGCATAGGTCCACCACTTGACCAAAGGGCATGGTCGACTAGAGCTAAAAGAAAACTACAATCCCCAAAATAAACCCAATGCACAAAATATAAAAATGGCCAACTAAAAAATAGTCATATCAGGCCTCGCTGCTTCACCGAGGACGAAAAAAAAATACAACATAACGATGATGAGCACAACTCTGAAAGCACCTATATCTAACAGTATGTGAGCTAGATGAGACATTGTTAACTCTTATAAAGATGAGAATTAACAAAACCAATCGAAACGGGCCCCTCAGATCGCGCCGCGAAAACGGCAAAACAAAAGACGCACACGCGAGCAGGCTGACAGGTAGACACTAGACACATGGTGCGACACGGGACGCTCGTGACAAAACAGCCGATCAAGATTTTCACGACATTTAAAGTGAGCTGATGACAAAGTGACAACAATACAAGAAATTTAAACAAATAATAAAGGAAATGGAAAAAAAGAAAAAAGAAGAAGAAATGGAAAGGAGGAAATAGAGAAGATAAATAGAAACAAAAAAACATGAATTTAAAGTAGTTCATAATTTAAGAAATAAGGAAATAAAAATGAAAAAGAAAACGGAGAATACATGCAACTTGGTCGTGACAAAAAAATTGAATCAAGTCGAGACATAAAAAAGCTTGACTTTTCACAACTAAATCATGCTTTTACTTTCCCAGTGAGTAGTTTTTCACATCACAAGAAAAGGTCACATCAGCCTGCAACTTTGCTAGCGTGACAATAGCCACAACACGAGAAAACAGCGTGACAAGGATACACCAGCGGAAGGCACACGGGAAGAAAAATAATTTTTGCATGAATTTTGAAGCTTTATCGAAAAAGGCTTTCGCCCCGCTTTACAAATAAAGCAAACCACTGAGCACAAAGTAAACATGGTACCATACGAACAACACACACACAACGCCACCGCAGGCAAGGTTCAACACTCACACACACCGAAACACTACACGAGGTTCAGCTGTGGGCACAACATAACAAGCACAACACAGAAATGAAGCACGGACAACACATAATCGGTGGTGGCGGCGAGGAGGAGAAAATCTAGTCCGGCTCTAGTGGTGGTGGGGGAAGCGGTGGAGCCATCCGGAGAGCCATCGCGCGAAGCTGGGTGATGATGGAGGTGATGGCGTCTCTTTCCCCGGGGAGGCTAAGCGGCCGCCAAAGCTGCAGGTAACCAGACCATTTGAACAAAGCGTCAGTAGCACGACGAAGAGGGACATGCTGAATCACAAGCTTATTCCTAATAGTCCACAGCGTCCATGCTAACACACCGACGGTCAACCACCTAATGTGGCGATACGCGGGGTGGTAACGCCTGAAGTTCGGCGAAGAGAGCAGGGAAGTTGTTGTGGTCCCAGCTTCCACCCACTAAATCATGAAAATAACTCCAAAGGAACTGCAAGGACACGCAGGTGAAGAAGATATGGTTCGTATCCTCTTCAGGTCCGCAGAGCGGGCACCGCCCATCACTAGGGCCGTTGTGTTGCAGGACCTCTACGCCGGTCGGAAGGCGGCCACGAATCCATTCCCATAAGAAGAACCTAATCTTTGGGGAGCCGGATCGCCTAGATGGTAGTGAGAGCCTCAGGACCTGGCAAAGGGGCTATAGCCTGGTAGAGAGATTTAGAGGAGAATTGCCCAGATGGCTGTAGCCGCCACCTAGTGCAGTCCTCTCCTATCTCTAGATCCGGCTCTGGCAAAGCAATGCAGTCATGCAGGTACTGCCACGCATCATTCTCCGCTGTCCAAAAGGCCATCGGAATGCGAGATGTGCTAAGTCAATAAGGGCCAACGCAACAGAAATCCGCGAGTCTACCGCGATGGAGAACAGGTCAGGGAAGCGAGCGGCAAAGGGGGTGTCCCCAGCCTATCTATCGAACCAGAACAGCGTGGCTGTGCTAGATCCAACCGCAATAGAGGTCCCGATGCGGAGGACTGGGAGGAGCTGTATGATGGATTGCAAGAACTGGAAGCCACCGGATCGCTGGCAGAAGGCGAGTGGCTGACCACGAAGGTATTTTTGCTGGATGATGCGAAGCCACAAGCCACCCTCTCTGTTCGCAATCCGCCAAAGCCACAAGTCAGGAGAGCAATGTTCATGCGTTTGGAGGACATGATCCCGAGTCCGCCCTGATCACAAGGTTTACAGATCTCCAACCACTGAACCATGTGGTACTTCTGCTTATCGCCCTGGCCAGCCCAGAAGAAGTGCCCCTGGACCATGGCAATCTCATGGTGCAGATCTCAGGCAGGCTGTAGAAGCTCATAATGAATAGGAGCAAGCTGGAGAGGGACGAGTTAATGAGCACCGTCCGGGCTGACTTAGAGAGCCAACGACCCAGCCAAGGTTCAATGCGGTGCTGAAGTTTCGCCACCGTGGGGCGTAGCTCGACCACCGTGATCTGCGAGTCGCTAATGGGGATCCCCAAATAGGTCGTGGGGAAGCTCCCAAGCTGGCAGTTGAGGCGGTCCGCGATGCTCTGTCGCTCGTCTTGGGTGTATCCCAAGATCATGATCGCACTCTTGTCGAAGAAGATCCTGGGGCCAGACATCTGCTGAAAGTAGAGCAGGAGGAACTTCAAGTTCGTGATATCTTTCGCTGAGCCTTTCACCATTATAATAGAGTCATCTGCTTACTGGAGAAGGGAAATCCCGTTCCATCCTACCAGATGAGGGACTATGCCCCTAATATGTCCTGTGGCCTTGGCTTTATCTAGGATGGCTGCCAAAGCATCAACGTGAAGGAAATATGCCCTAGAGGCAATAATAAAGTTGTTATTTATATTTTCTTATATCATGATAAATGTTTATTATCCATGCTAGAATTGTATTAATCGGAAACTTAGTACACGTGTGAACACATAGACAAACATAATGTCACTAGTATGCCTCTACTTGACTAGCTCGTTGAATCAAAGATGGTTAAGTTTCCTAGCCATAGACATGAGTTGTCATTTGATTAACAGGATCACATCATTAGAGAATGATGTGATTGACTTGACCCATTCGGTTAGCTTAGCACTTGATCGTCTAGTATGTTGCTATTGCTTTCTTCATAACTTATACAAGTTCTTACGACTATGAGATTATGCAACTCCTGTTTACCGGAGAACACTTTGTGCGCTACCAAACGTCACAATGTAACTGGGTGATTATAAATGTGCTCTACAGGTGTCTCCGAAGGTACTTGTTGAGTTGGCATATTTCGAGATTAGGATATGTCACTCCGATTGTCAGAGAGGTATCTCTGGGCCCTCTCGGTAATGCACATCACTATAAGCCCTGCAAGCAATGTGACTAAAGAGTTAGTTACGGGATGATGCATTACGGAACGAGTAAAGAGACTTGCCGGTAACGACATTGAACTAGGTATTGAGATACCGACGATCAAATCTCGGGCATGTAAGATACCGATGACAAAGGGAACAAACGTATGTTGTTATGCGGTTTGACCGATAAAGATCTTCGTACAATATGTAGGAGCCAATATGAGCATCCAGGTTCCGCTATTGGTTATTGACCGGAAATGAGTCTCGATGATGTCTAGATAGTTCTCGAACCCGTAGGGTCCGCACGCTTAATGTTCTGTACCGAAAGTAGTTTGGAGTCCCGGATGAGATCGGGGACATGACGAGGAGTCTCGAAATGGTCGAGACGTAAAGATCGATATATTGGACGACTATATTTGGACATCGGAAAGGTTCCGAGTGATTCAGGTATTTATCGGAGTACCGGAGAGTTACGGGAATTCGCCGGGGAGTATATGGGCCTTATTGGGCTTTAAGGGAAAGAGAGAGAGGCAGGCCGCGCCCCCCAAGGCCTAGTCCAAATTGGACAAGGGGGAGGGGCGGCGCCCAGTATCGATGTCAAAACCGGCGGATCTCGGGTAGGCTGATGGTAACAGGAAGCGAGGGACACAATGTTTACCCAAGTTCGGGCCCTCACGATGGAGGTAAAACCCTACTTCCTGCTTGATTAATATTGAAGATATGTGGAATACAAGAGTAGATCTACCACGAGATCGTAGCGGCTAAACCCTAAGAGCTAGCCTATGATGGTATGTTTGTAATTGTGATCGGCCTTCTAAGGACCATGCTCTCCGGTTTATATAGACACCGGAGAGCTAGGGTTTACATGGAGACGGTTACAAGGAAGGAAACATAATATTCGGATCGCCAAGCTTGTCTTCCACGCAAAGGAGAGTCCCATCCGGACACGAGCCAAAGTCTTGAGTCTTGTATCTTGATGCTTCTATAGTCCGGACGATGAATATAGTCCGGCTGTCCGGATACCCCCTTATCCATGACTCCCTCAGTAGCCCCTGAACCATGCTTCAATGACGATGAGTCCGGCGCGCAGTCTTGTCTTCGGCATTGCAAGGTGGGTTCCTTCTTCGAATACTCCAAGGTTATTATCGAACACATAGGTTGTGTCCGAATCTGTAGGACGATCTTCACACACCCTTAGCATATATCCGTTCTGCTGGCAATCTTCGTACACCGTGCCCTTGCATCGTGACCTGGTCCAACACGAACCAGCGCTTCCTGCTCCACCTCGACTCGCGTTGCGAGGCGGTTTTATCGGCACGTCCTTCCAAAGCAGAGATCGTGTCCCTCTTAATACGAGATGTTTCATCAATATGGGCATATGCGACCCCACGGCGACTGTTGGTACAATTCCGTGGTTTTTAGATAAGTCTCAAACGGTCACGTAGAGGACTCTTGGTATTCATCCCTTTTATAAAGGGGTTGAGGCCTACGCCTCATCTCCACCTCTCCTGCTCCTTCTCACACCTCGAGCTCCATCGCCCAAAACCTAAGCTCCAACACCCCAGATCCTCCAGTATGTCCGGATCCGACGTAGCAGGCCGGTGGGTGGCCTCCTCGATTCAGGAGGAGGATATTGCGAAGCTTAGGGAGGTCGGATACCTGACTGCTGGTATCCAGCACAGGCTTCCTGCTCTGGGGCAAGTCATCCCCACGCCGGAGCCCAATGAGAGGATCGTGTTTACTCTTCACTTCCTCCGAGGCCTAGGCCTCACCCTTGACCCCTTTGTGAGGGGGATTATGTTCTACTATGGCTTGGATTTCCATGATCTGGCTCCAGACGCCATCCTCCATATCTCGTCTTTCATTATCGTGTGCGAGGCTTTTCTCCATGTCAACCCACACTTAGGCTTATGGCTAAAGACCTTCAATGTGAAGCCAAAGATGATCGAGGGGCGACATGCGGAGTGCGGAGGCGCCATAATAAGCAGGAACTCTGATGCCCCATGGCCAGAGGGTTCTTTTTCGGAAGTGCTCGACGTATGGCAACGGAGATGGTTCTATGTCACTGCTCCCAGAGGCACAAAGTGGGTAGCTGCCCCCGAGTTCCGCTCGGGCCCTCCGTCATTGTTACCGTCTTAGACCGACAAAGGCCACAATTATGGGCCTGCTGGCGATGTGCCAGAACTGCAGAATCGTATCCGGGAGCTTATTGAGAGGGACATAAATCTTGTCAGCATAATGCAGGTGATGATCGTCCGGCGGATGTTGCCGTGCAAACGTCGACCTCTCCGGATGTGGCAGTTCATTCCGGAGGGTCCGCGGTCGATTAAGCACTTCTTCGGCCTGAAGCTCGAAGGAATGGGTAAATTCTTCTTCGGACCACAAGTAAAGTGTCTGGACTCCATCGAGGATGCGGGCCTAAGCTGCAATCGCCTAGATGCCCAAGTAAGTAACCTTAAAGCCGGACACTTCATTTATATTTATCATAACTGGTATTCTAACAATCCCTCCGCGGCCAGGAATGGCTCGACAAGGCGAAGAGAATCAGGTGTCCGGCGCTACTTCCTGAAGGCCCGCCTGGTCCAACCATTGCAAAGATGCTAGACCAGGCGCTCAGCAAAATCCCTTCAGGGAAATGCAAAGGAAAGGGCAGTGAAGTCGAACTTCACGCGCTGTGCATCCAGACCGGGGAAGTCGCTACCCCTCTTGTGGAGGATATCCGGGAAGGGGAGGTCAAAGCCTCCTCCCCACGCGGGAAGAAGAGGGCCGCCTCCGAAGATTTGGAGGCGGAGACGCCCAAGCAAGGGAAGAAAAATTCACCAAGGGGCTCTGCCGCGACGGGTGCCCTCACCACGTCATGCCCACCAATGGGCCAGCCCTCCATCGAGCCGTAAGTTATTCATCAATTCGAAGGTGTAGTGTTACTCCGAGATCCATAACCAGGACTTCATCTTTTGTAGTCCGGCGAGCATCTCGTGTCAACAGAGTTCATCTCCGGGGGACCTTCGTCCGGAGATGATGGAGAGCGAGACTCCACCCATCTCTCTGCCTCATAAAGCGGGCGACACGTAGGTGTCGTCACGGAGGAGTCCGGATCTGCCAAAGCCGGAGGCGAACACATTAGCCGCCCTAAGCCCGGAGCGTTCGGCTCCTACAGGGGGTGATGAGAAGGGTCCGACGCAATTCAATGTCCGGCCGGACGTACTGACGGGCCATTTGGAGCAAGCCGCGCTATCGGAGGAGCACCGCTCTTTAATGAGCACGGTGCTCACGAGGATTTCATCCGCTACCAGCGGTTTGAATGAGGCATTTACAAGCCTGCTCAAAGGCTTTGAGGTATGTAAAAAATGCACAACTTTTTGGTTATGAGGCATGCGCTAGGTGTGCCCCCTGTAGATAGTAGCCCCTGAGACTCTGGTTGCTCGCCATAGGCGGCAAACGGGGGATCATATACTGATGGCTGCGCCGTACATGTGTGCAGGTATACAAGGATCCGGCAACCGACCAGTCTGTTGAAGTTGCTGAATTGAGGAGGCAAATCGGATCCATCGATGCTGATATCACGCTGGTGAATAAATGGCTTGAGGAGTCCCATGGTATGTGCTTGGTTTTTTATTATAATGTGTAGGAAAATGCCAAAGCGGCATAATATTAATGCAATATGTGTGAACTGCAGATGGTGCTGCTGCCGTGGAGGCCCTGAGGGAGGAACTTGCTCAAGCCAAGGAACAAGCTCAGGCTAGCAATGCGGCTGCCCTAAAGGCGGCCGAAGAGTTGAGAGCTGAACAGGCTGCTCATCGCCGAAGCGAGGAAAAGATAGCCGAAATGGCTAAAGAGTTAAAAAATGCCGCCGACCAGTACACACTCCTTGAAAAGGAGAATAAGGCTAGCTCGGCCGAGCTGGACAAGGCACGTAATGCCGCCAAGGAGATGCGGACCAAGATCCGGAGTATGCGGGAGGAGCTCCAATAAGCTGACAAAAACGTGGTTGGGGGCTCGTACTTACTACGGACGAAGTTCTTGGATCCAAAGTATGCTCCCCTGGCGGGTCGCATGAGTCTTGCAGATGCATATGCGGACTTGGCGAATAGTACAGCTGACGCTGTCAAATTCATCGAGGGTCAAGGCGATGAAGAAGTGGAGAAGCTTTTCTGGTCGTAGTTCAATGCTCCCACTCGCCCGCTGCCACTGAATGAGAAGGTGGCTGCTATGGTGGAGCTCCAAAGGCTGTCCGGACTTGCAATGCGGTCTGTAATAGACCATCTTTGGCCGAAGGGCCTAAGCCGGACAACTACTTTGGTTTGGTGCAACAATTCCTTGGAGCCGTGTCACAGTTGACGCCCTGAGAAGGTCGGCGTGCATAGAGGGTGCGCGGATGGCTCTAGCCTGCGTTAAAGCCTACCAGACGGATATGGAGGCCATTGTAATAGCGAGCCAGGATCCGGCGGGAGGCCAACATTCGGTCAAGCACTACTTGGCGCAAGTCACAAAAGGTGCCCGCCTGATAGAGGCGCAGTGCTCGAAGAGTGTTTTATTCGAGTGATAAGTCGAAGCAATGTAGAAAACAATGTTTAGTTTAATTATGAGGCTATGTTTATACTTTTGCCTGGAAGTATGATTGTCCTCCCTTTGCGGCTATACTTATATGTATAAGTAGTCTGAAAGATAGCAGTCGTTGGCTTCAGCCCCCTCGCAGACAATGCGGGGGTGTTGGCGAAAAAATATGCATAACCACACTTGATCCAATGTCTTGGTCTGTTAAGGAGGTGATCGCACGCCGAACTAGGCAACAGGACTATATAGCTGTAACACTTTCGCTTAGCCATGGGAGTCTAATGGTGGGGCTACTATGTAGCCCCTGGTACCTCCACGTGCATTCGAATACGGGTGCGTGTGTACATGGCCGGGAAACGGCCCTTCGTTAAGGCAGAGGAATCTTTAGGGATTCTGGTGAGTCTTCGAGTGGTTGAATAGTCTCTCGCTGTATCATGACAGTCAGTTTTTGCCTTTCTCTATTGAGGCGCTCATCCGGAATAACTAGGGCACAATCGCAGTAGTTCTCCTTTGGCCTGCCTTAGCCGGATGATAGCGGAATGTAAGGCGGCAAACCCAGGAGGCAGGCAAACCCAACATTTGACCAAAGACATGATTCGAAGCTGATGCATATACGACCAAACTCGTGACACCGAACACTCCTGAGGGTATTCGGTCTTTTATAAAAGAAGATAGGTTGACAAGAGCCTATTTTAAGCCCTTTATTTTGAGGTACGTGCAATTTAGTCTGCCGTGGCCAAATGCCAAAAACGGCAGTATCCTCTGTGGGTATAGAACCCATGGGATGGTTAAACAACAAGAGGCAGTAGAAAAGGTTTACACAGGGGCTTAATCTAAAAAGAAACCTGTTGCACGGGGCCCTGCTGCACGCCTGCGCCTTTGTCTCTGCTATGCCGTATCCTGGAAGGGTATCGCAAGAACGTTGTCTGTAAAAGAGAAAAACTCGTAGGAGGGTGGAACGTAAGTATGCGATTAATAATAAAAGTGTAAGCTGTTGGCCTGCCAATAAGGTCGAGCCAAGCGTGGGGCTGTATTAAATATAGACAGCCACTGGTTTCCCTTATGGGATTACATATACGGTGTCCTGTTTGAATTTATTCGGGCAACCGGACTCGTCTAACTGTGTTTGTGGTTGTAATGACCAATCATTTAAACTGGAGGCCGCTTATAGTCCGGCCGCCAGGGCCGTCGCGTATTCCTCTGCGCATGAAGGGCTCTCTATGATTCCGCTAACGGTGATGACGCCACGGGGACCGGGCATCTTGAGTGTAAGGTGGCCATAGTGCGGCAATGCATTGAAGCAGGCGTAGGCCGTTCTTCCTAGCAATGCGTGATAGCTGCTTTGGAAGGGTGCGATAGTGAAGAGCAGCTCTTCTCTTCTGGAGTTGCATGGGGAGCCAAATGTTACTTCCAACACGACGGACCCCTGGCGCAGGCTGCAACGCCTGGTATCACCCCTTCAAAGGTGGTGTTGCTTTGTTTAATTCTGGATGGGTCTATCCCCATTCTGCAGACAGTGTCCTCGTATATTAAATTGAGACCACTGCCGCCGTCCATGAGGACACGGGTGAGAGGGTATCCGTCAATTATTGGGTCAAGCACCAAGGCCTGTGATCCTCCTCGCTGAATTGTAGTTCGGCCGCTCATGTGATCGAAAGAGATCATACGAGACTTCTAGTAGTGAGACGTGGGTACAACAGGCTCTACATCATGTGCTTCTATGGGCGCGCGTTCATGCCCTCTCGTGGATGTGTGAGTCGCATGGATCATGTTTACTGTTTTAACCTCTGGCGGGAATTTTTTCTGTTCCCGAGTTTTCGGCTGGTGAGGTTCATCCTCGTCTTCGCTTGTTGTGCCCCTCCCCTTGTGTTCGGCATTTAATTTGTCGGCCTGCTTGAAGACCCAACACTCTCTATGGGTGTGGTTCGCAGGTTTCTCTGGGGTGCCATGAATTTGGCATAGTCTGTCCACGACTCTGTTCAGACCGGACGGTCCATCTTTACCTCCTTTGAATGGCTTCTTTTGCTGATCAGGTCGAGAGCCCCTGAATCCGGCGTTGACCGTCGTGTTTTCTGGGCTCTCTTCCTTGTTTTGGCATTTGTTTTTATTACGCCGTGGCTTCCCGTTGCCATCCCTTAGTTCGGATGTGCTGGGGTCGCTGGTGCCTTTAAGGGCCAACCAGTCATCCTCACCCGCGCAAAAGCAGGTCATAAGGCTTGTTAAGGCTGCCATTGTCCTTGGCTTTTCTTGGACGAGGTGTCGGGTGAGCCATTCGTCACGGATACTGTGTTTGAAAGGCGCTAAGGCTTCAGCGTCCAGACAGTCGACAATTTGATTATTCTTAGTGAGGAATCTGTTCCAAAGCTTGCGGGCGGACTCTCTGGGCTGTTGGATTATGTGACTTAGATCGTATGCATCCGGAGGTTGGACATAAGTCCCTTAAAAATTGGCCCGGAAAGCGTCTTCGAGTTCCTCCCAACTCCCAATTGTGTTTTCGGGGAGGCTTTTCAACCAGTGTCGAGCTGGTCCCTTCAACTTGAGGGGAAGGTATTTGATGGCGTGGAGGTCATCCCCGCGAGCCATGTGAATATGCAGGATAAAATCCTCAATCCAGACCCTGGGTCTGTCGTGCCGTCGTATGCTTCTATGTTTACAGGTTTAAAGCCTTGTGGGAATTCATGGTCCAGTACTTCTTCGGTGAAGCACAGGGGGTGAGTATCCCCTCTGTATCTAGACTCATTGTGGCATGTAGTTGGCTATTGTTGTGTCTGGGGTTGATTCCGAACTGGTATCTGGCTCGTACGATCATTTTGGCGACCATAGTCCTGCGCTGGGCTGTGTCTTCTAGATCCATATATGGACCTGGCTGTACCGGCCTTCTTATCCGGATGCTCGCATGGATCATGTGCAGTGTCCGTGGCCGCTCTGTTATGGTTGTGAGGCAGTACGTCTGGTTTCTTGGTCGAATCTTCTTTTGGTGGAACGGTCGCGTCGTTGAATTCTGGCAGTAGCTTGCGCTTTGGATAGCTTTTCGTACGGCGATCATCACCATATCTTTATTCAGTGTCTAGCACCTTATTCCATCTGTGACTTAGCTTTTCCTATGCGGCCTTGAGCCGTTGCTTCTGCTTTTCTAGACTTCTTGCATGGCCATAAGCTTCCTGTGGAGGTTGTCTCGTGCCACTTGTTCGTCCGAGTTGATGAATGCCTCATCGTCCGGACTGTCTTCCTATTCTGGGGCAGCATCATGAGCTCGTCCCTCCGGATCATTGTGATCGGGTATTTGATCCGAACTTGATTTGGCGTGACCTAGCTCGTCCTGCTCCATCGCTGGGTCCATGTGGTCATTATTTATTTCGGAGTTTGCGGGTATATCAACCCTTCTTGTGTTCTTGTCGCTATTTTTTCCCTTGCTGGACTTTGAGCTGCATCTGCACCGCCTCTTTGGCTTTTGCCCGGGTGTTTTATCGTACGGACTGCCGTCCTTATTGGGCGTATCTACCATGTATATATCATGTGACAAGGTAGTAGTCCCGTGCTCAAGTGATCCTGGAGCCTCTCCTGCATCGTCGTCCATACCATCGATGTCTTCGGAGTCAAGCACGTCGGTTAATTCTTCGGTTGTGGCAATGAAGTGGGTGGTGGGTGGGTGCCGAATTCCTTCGTCGCCTGCTTCCCACTCGGGCCGGACATAGTTCGTCCCGGAGTTTCCTGACAAAGAAAGAGATTTTAAAGAGTTCAGTATGTCACCGAAGGGCGCGTGCTGAAAGATGTCCACAGCGGTAAACTCCATTATCGGAGCCCAGCATGGCTTGACTGGCTCAGGGGCGCGCGGACCGAAACCAACGACCGGATACGAGTCCGGTGGTCCGGAGATACAGGTCTCCGCAGAGATGCGGCCTGTGTTTGGCTCCAACGCCGATGAGCGTGCGGCCTGCAGGGCGGGGTCCATCCCTCTGTCCTTGGGCAACGCAACCCGTTCCGGATTTAGATCCGGGGCTATTGCAGGGATGATGTTCCGAGCATTGTTCGACAGCAGGTCTAGGCCGTGCTCGTCGTGGCTGTCCGGCGTTCCTGGCGCAGGTTCGAATCCGTCGAAGATCAAGTCTCCGCGGGCATTTGCCGTGTAGTTGAGTTTCTGAACCTGATCTGGTAGCCAGGGGCAACACTATCGATCTGCTCCAACTGGCCAAGCGAATTGGCCCGCAGTGCGAAGCTGCCGAACTCGAAGGTCTGTCCGGGGAAAGAAGTCTCACCCTAGACCGTGTTGTTGACGATTGAAGACGCCATCATGCCTTGAAGCAACGACACAGAGGAACTCTCAATGAAAGCACCAATGTCGGTGTCAAAACCGGCGGATCTTGGGTAGGGGGTCCCGATCTGTGCGTCTTAGGCTGATGGTAACAGGAAGCGAGGGACACAATGTTTACCCAGGTTCGAGCCCTCTAGATGGAGGTAAAACCCTACTTCCTGCTTGATTAATATTTAAGATATGTGGAATACAAGAGTAGATCTACCACTAGATCGTAGAGGCTCAACCCTAAGAGCTAGCCTATGATGGTATGATTGTAATTGTGATCGGCCTTCTAAGGACCATGCTCTCCGGTTTATATAGACATCGGAGAGCTAGGGTTTACATGGAGTCGGTTACAAGGAAGGAAACATAATATCCGGATCGCCAAGCTTGTCTTCCACTCAAAGGAGAGTCCCATCCGGACATGAGCCGAAGTCTTGAGTCTTGTCCGGACGATGAATATAGTCTGGCTGTCCGGATACCCCCTTATCCAGGACTCCCTCACCCCTCTTCCTTCTCTTCTCTCTTCCCTTTCCTTGACTCCTACTCCTACTACATGGAAGGGGGGAATCCTACTCCCGGTGGGAGTAGGACTCCCCAGGGCATGCAATAGAGAGGGCTGGCCCCTCCCCTCCTCTCCTCCTTTATATACTGAGGCAAGGGGCACCTCTAGACACACAAGTTGATCTGTTGATCTATTCCAGCCGTGTGCGGTGCCCCCTCCACCATATTCCACCTCGGTCATATCGTAGCGGTGCTTAGGCAAAGCCCTGCATCAGTAGCAACATCATCACCGTCATCACGCCGTCGTGCAGACGGAACTCTCCCGTGAAATTCTACTGGATCGGAGTTCGCGGGACGTCATCGAGCTGAACGTGTGCTGAACTCGGAGGTGCTGTACGTTCGGTACTTGGATCGGTCGGATCGTGAAGACGTACAACTACATCAACCGCATTGTCATAACCCTTCTTCTTATGGTCTACGAGGGTACGTGGAAGATACTCTCCCCTCTCGTTGCTATGCATCGCCATGATCTTGCATGTGCGTAGGAAATTTTTAAAATTAATGCGTTCCCCAACAGTGGCTACCGAGCCAAGTTTATGCGTAGATGTTATATGCACGAGTAGAACACAAGTGAGTTGTGGGCAATGCAAGTCATACTGCTTACCAGCATGTCAACTTTGGTTCGGCGGTATTGTTGGATGAAGCGGCCCAGAGCGACATTACGCATACACTTATGCGAGACTGGTTCTACCGACGTGCTTTGCACATAGGTGGCTGGCGGGTGTCTGTTTCTCCAACTTTAGTTGAACCGAGTATGGCTACGCCCGGTCCTTGTGAAGGTTAAAACAACACTAACTCGACGAAATATCGTTATGGTTTTGATGCCTAGGTAAGTACGGGTCTTGCTCAGCCCATAGCATCCACGTAAAACTTGCAACAACAAAGTAGAGGACGTCTAACTTGTTTTTGCAGGGCATGTTGTGATGTGATATGGTCAAGACATGAAGCTAAATTTTATTGTATGAGATGATCATGTTTTGTAACCGAGTTATCGGCAACTAGCAGGAGCCATATGGTTGTCGCTTTATTGTATGCAATGCAATCGCCATGTAATTGCTTTACTTTATCACTAGGCGGTAGCGATAGTCGTAGAAACAATAGTTGGCTAGACGACAACCATGCTACGATGGAGATCACACTACAAGAAACTAGTTAATACGTGATGGTCCAAGTCCGTCACAAATCAACCAAAATCTGTCATGCATTCATGTCCATGACGGATCTGAGATCCGTCATGTATATGGCATCATAATTTGACATCGTACCTTCCATGACGGTCCTTGGCCGTCATGGATCTGCCTCAGGCCCGCCAAGCCCAAACTGGGTTGTGACGGAACAAACCGTCACCGATTTACATGACATGGATGCAATGTAGATATAACAAGGCAGTTACGTGGATCTGACATGGAGACTAACATGGCCCATGTTGTAAACAACCCAATTAGGGATTTGGCCCAATAATTTTGGACAGCCCAACCGATCAGTTATTTATCTTTGTCCTGCCATTAGCCTACCTGTTTTTTTGGTCCAAACCATTAGCTCCATTTTTGTACTGCCGGTTTTTTATATACAAAACAATTTACAACAAGGCAACCAAATTATATTCATTCAAAAAATAGCAATTGTTTACATGACAAAACAGATTTCCAACAATCTAGTCTGATTCGAAAAAACAAAGCTTAATATCAAAACATCACGAGCATATCTAGTGCTATAACCATCTTTAAAAAATTGAGTTACATGGATTCAAGGAAAATGCACTGCTAGCTGATTCTAATCTCCAACACTACAACTATTCAAGGCAGCTATCCAGACCCAATTAATTCCTGCTAAAAATCTTCAATCTCTAGTGTAAACATGGTGCCAAACCTACATAGAATCAAAACACATTTAAAATTATAATCAAGTTAGCCTACAAGTGACAAGCAAATTTAGTCCAAAGAAAAGTGTGCCAAATGAAAATATAATCAAGTTAGCCTATAAGTGACAAGTAACAAACACACATCACACAATAGTAAGTGCAATAACAGCAACAGTTGGTTTGGCCATTGGTTCTGGACCAAACAATCAGTAAGTGCATGGGGCTAACCAGGCTGGGAGTTGTCTATTTTCCGGACTAGCAAACAAACATGAGATTTCTCAAAGAAGAAAGCAAACAAACATGACACGGACAAGTACTTAGTTTTCGTTTTTTGTGAGAGAAAGTTGTGCCCCAGTACAGGTATTTAGTTTATCTGGATCAAACCTTTCTATACTCTAAAAGAAATGAAACAAAAGTGAGAGGCAGGCACTTAGTTTTTTTTGTGAGAGGAATTTGTGCGCGTCTGTACAAGTACTTAGTTTTTCTGGATCAAATTTTTTTCTGCCAGCAGACACTGTACCACACCATTCCTTAACAAACAAGAATGACAGTAAAGAAGTGGCAGACTAACTTCAAGATAATTAACACAAACTGGACATAAACATAGGCAGAGTTCAAATCAAAGTATGTAAAGTTGTGGACTATATAACTCGATGTTTGTGTTGTAAGTTATCTCAAAGCGACAAAAAGTACAGTACTAGACAATACTTGCTTGCCAAGTGAACATCAAATGGCATACAAAATAATGACAAAGAATAAGACCCAGTTTCACTGAGAGATCTCCCACACTAATAGTTTATTTGTGGAGTACTAAGGGGTGTACTTGTTATTACATGAAAAATTCAAAATTTGTACTGTAGTGAACTATGAATTAAGAAAATACTTGATAAACAGTGAACTAATAGTTAGGAAAGCGAGGCATGAATTGATCATGCTTCGCTTATATTGAAGGACGGGTTGAAAAGCTAGTCTAGTATCCTTGTTACTTCTGTTCATAACAATTCTATATGCTCAGGGCTAGGGCTTTCCCACTTGACCAGCATTGAGGGTACTATTATTTATAACGGAAACAATCATGAAATGAACAAGTACATTTGTAAACAAGGTGATAGGTGTAGTTCAATAGCAGTTGAGCCGGGGAATGAAAATAGAGGTGAAATCATAGGAGTGGTAGTGGAGAACCAACCCTTGGTTGATCGCGGTTCAGCTCCCAACGGCCACCATGGTTGCCCTCTCAAGCTCTATTGTGCGCCATGCAGTGGACGACTGTTACAGAGCTACCTATACCTGCATCCCAAAAACAAGAGATCATAATCAGACAATTAGAGTGTTAAGTGATCAAAATAAAAAGAGGAATAACATGAAAAAAAAGATTTAGGATCACTTGTCACGAGCACTATTCAGGAGGGCAACCTAGTGATGGAGCAAAGGAGTTGAAGAAGCAATGCGTTGTGTCACTATGATGGAAAGTGCTAGCTAGCTTGGTGTCTGCCTCAAGGTTGAGAGAGTGAGCGAACACTTGGCCTTGGTACTAGTAGCAGGTGCACAACTAAAACTAGTACTACTACTCTAAATTGACCCGCTAATAGATGTGCTTAGTACACAAATTAATAGGTTTAAACCTCTATATTATTACTGTAGGACTGCCACAATGTAATGATGTAAATTTCTTCTTAGGTTCAGATTAAACATATTTCTGGAATACATATTCACCTGGCTGGCTGCAGGAGACAACAAGGATAGAAAAAGAAAAATACCTAGGGAGAAATCACTAAACAGAAGATGTCGACATGTTAATACAATAACAGAAATCGTGTCTCCAAGACCTAGGGAATATTCTAAAGTGTGGTGGTTTGTCTCTGCTTTGTACCCTGCTGTTTGTCTCTACTTGGTACCCTACAGTGTACAAGATACAGAAAAATTCAGAGAAAATTTAGTGTTAAACATTGAGAGAGGAAGCACGCACACACAACAGACTAGCTGCTGCACCAGAGCCCTAGCTGCCGGCACCTTGTCAGCACGCACAGACAACACACCCTTATAGTTAGAGAGTGCAGTAGCCACACTAGGTAGTCGACACTGACAGTGTTGGACCTTTGTTAGGAACAGAGGTGACGCGACTGTTCAAATACACATGCATCATTAAGTACTATCTACTGTATATAGTAAGAAAGGGATTAATAGATTGACTAAACTGATGGGCACCAAAGAATTTAACATTGGAATTGAAATAAGCACTATACTATATATCACTTCCTGCCTCCCTCCCTAAGATACATGATACATCAACGATTGAAAAAAGGCCATCAATTGGACGAGTAGACAACACACTCTGAACCCAAAGACAGTGTACAGAGTAGTGGGTGAATCAAGATGAAGCACGAATTTTCTGCCGGAACTGTTGTCAAGACAGAGAGAATGAATTCATAAGGTTATTCACTACAAGTAGAATGGAAACCTACAACTGCTAAAATTTCATCCTGAGACAGACTGCTCATCGACAAGCTGCTCCTTGAATGCTAAGTACTCATAAACTGTTCACGAATTACAGGACTCTCAAACAATTCCTGCACGCACGCATCAGGGGATCAGACAGAATCACGGGAGGCAGGTGTGGAACATCAGGGATGGGGTTATTGTGATCTTGGTCGGATGGGGGGCTAACCTTGGTGGAGAAGAGGTGTCGCCGACGATGGCCCAGGAGTTGGTC
The DNA here is from genome assembly GCF_018294505.1 of Triticum aestivum. NCBI lineage: Eukaryota > Viridiplantae > Streptophyta > Magnoliopsida > Poales > Poaceae > Triticum > Triticum aestivum. The sequence goes on along the minus strand of NC_057813.1, from coordinate 676,867,717 downwards.
GCTCGCCACTGGATGTTGCACAACAGCATCACCACACAGCCGGCAAGGTGGGCTCAAGGAAGAGTGGTGTGGACAGAGAGAAGCTACCGAAGACGCGATGTGTGGATGGAGAGGAGCCGCCGGAGATATGAAGTGTTGGACACGATGTCGTAGCCAAAACCCTAGCCATGGCTAGGGGTCACAAGCGAGCGCCGGAGAGGAATGGATGTATTGCGAGAGGGGTGCATGTGTGGGGGATGGGGCACATCTGTTAGTTGCCAGAGTTATGAGGTGGGGGGAAGGGAGGGGAGGGCCGGCGGCGAGCTGTGGGAGGAAGGACGCGAAGAGGTGGTGGGTGGCGGCGTGCGGTGGGAGATGAGGGAGGGGGTTGCAGATGGAGATAGGAGGGGACGGGGAGGAGGATTTAGGGTTAGCATTTTATATGGGAATAGTTAGGCGGGCTTGAGCGGGCTTTGAGAGGGCTTGCGGGGCTGTGTTAGGCCGTCTATGACAGATTTAAAAATGTCATGAGAAATCCGTCATGGATTAACAGGTTTCTTGTAGTGTCAAGGTGTCGCGCCAGTGACGATGGTGATCATGACAATGCTTCGGAGATGGAGATCACAAGCACAAGATGTATCATATCATTTATATTGATTGCATGTGATGTTTATCCTTTATGCATCTTATTTTGCTTTGATTGACGGTAGCATTATAAGATGATCTCTCACTAAATTTCAAGGTATAAGTGTTCTCCCTGAGTATGCACCATTGCGAAAGTTCTTCGCGCCGAGACACCACATGATGATCGGGTGTGATAAGCTCTACGTTCAAATACAACGGGTGTAAGACAGTTTTGCACACGCAGAATACTCGGGTTAAACTTGACGAGCCTAGCATATGTAGATATGGCCTCGGAACACTGAGACCGGAAGGTCGAGCGTGAATCATATAGTACATATGATCAACATAGTGATGTTCACCATTGAAAACTAGTCCATCTCACGTGATGCTCAGACATGGTTTAGTTGATTTGGATGATGTGATCACTTAGATGATTAGAGGGATATCTATCTAAGTGGGAGTTCTTAAGTAATATGATTAATTGAACTTAGTCCTGATAGTATTCTGCTTGTCTATATTGTAGATGAATAGCTCGCGTTGAACTCCCCTATTTTATTTTTTGATATGTTCCTAGAGAAAACTAAGTTGAAAGATGTTAGTAGCATTGAAGCGGATTGGATCCGTGATCTGAGGATTATCCTCATTGCTGTACAGAAGAATTATGTCCTTGATGCACCGCTAGGTGACAGACCTATTGCAGGAGCAGATGCAGACGTTATGAATGTTTGGCTAGCTCAATATGATGACTACTTGATAGTTTTGTGCACCATACTTTACGACTTAGAACCAGGACTTCAAAAACTTTTTTGAAACATCACGGAACATATGAGATGTTTCAAGAGATAAAATTCGTATTTCAGAATCGTGCCTGTGTCAAGATGTATGAGACCTCTGACAAATACTTCGCCTAAAAGATGAAGGAGAATTGCTCAACTAGTGAGCAAGTGCTTAGATTCTCTGGGTACTACAATCGCTTGAATCAAGTGGGAGTTAATCTTCCAGATAAGATAGTGATTGACAGAGTTATCTAGTCACCGTCACGAAGTTACTGGAACTTCGTGATGAACTATAGTATGCAAGGGATGACGAAAAAGATTCACGAGCTCTTCGTGATGTTAAAATCGATGAAGGTAGAAATCAAGAAAGAGTATCAAAGTGTTGATGATCGACAAGACCACTAGTGAAAAGGGCAAAGGTAAAGAAAGGGAACTTCAAGTAGAATGACAAGCAAGTTGTCACTCCTATGAACAAGCCCAAAGATGGACCAAAGCCTATAACCGAGTGCTTCTACTGCAAAGGAAATAGTCACTGGAAGCAGAAATGCCCTGAATATTTGGTGGATAAGTAGGATGGCAAAGTGAACAAGGGTATATTTGATATACAGATTATTAATGTGTACATTACTAGTGTTTATAGTAACCCCTGAGTATTTGATACTCGTTCGATTGCTAAGATTAGTAACTCGAAACAAGAGTTACAGAATAAACAGAGACTAGTTGAGAGTAAAGTGACGATGTGTGTTGGAAGTGGTTCCAAGATTGATATGATCATCATCGCACACTCCCTATACTTTTGAGATTAGTGTTGAACCTAAATAAATGTTATTTGGTGTTTGCGTTGAGCATAAATATGATTAGATCATGTTTGTTGCGATACGATTATTCTTCTAAGACGGAGAATAAATTGTTATTCTGTTTACATGAATAACCTTCTATGGTCATACACCAATGTTGATGGTTTATTGAATCTTGATCGTAGTAATACACATATTCATAATATTGATTCCAAAAGATGCAAAGTTAATAATGATAGTGCAACTTATTTGTGGCACTGCCGTTTAGGTCATATTGGTGTAAAGCGCATGAAGAAACTCCTTGTTGATGGACTTTTGGAATCACTTGATTATGAATCATTTGATGCTTGCGAACCGTGCCTTATGGGCAAGATGACTGAAACTCCGTTCTTCGGAACAATGGAACGAGCTACTGACTTACTGGAAATAATACATACCGATGTATGCGATCCAATGAGTGTTGATGCTCATGGAAAGTATCATTATTTTCTGACCTTCACAGATGATTTGAGCAGATATGGGTATATCTACTTAATGAAACACAAGTCTAAAATATTTGAAAGTTCAAAGAATTTTAGAGTGAAGTGGAGAATCATCGTAATAAGAAAATAAAGTTTCTACGATCTGATCGTGGAGGAGAATATTTGAGTTACGAGTTTGGCTTTCATATAAAACAATCTGGAATAGTTTCATAGCTCACGTCACCTTGAACACCACAGCATTATGGTGTGTCCGAACGTCATAACCACACTTTATTGGATATGGTGCGATCTATGATGTTTCTTACTAGGTTACCACTATCGTTTTGGGGTTATGCATTAGAAACAGCTGCATTCACTTTAAATAGGGCACCATCAAAATCCGTTGATACGACTCCTTATGAACTGTGGTTTAGCGAGAAACCAAAGTTGTCGTTTCTTAAAGTTTGGGCCTGTGAAAAGGCTTCAACCTGATAAGCTCGAACCCAAATCGGAGAAATGCGTCTTCATAGGATACCCAAAGGAAACTTTTGAGTACACCTTCTATCACAGATCCGAAAGGCAAGATCGTTGCTAAGAATGGATCCTTTCTAGAGAAGGAGTTTCTCTCGAAAGAAGTGAGTGGGAGGAAAGTAGAACTTGATGAGCTAATTGTACCTTCTCTCTTATTGGAAAGTAGTTCATCACATAAATCAGTTCCAGTGATTCCTACACCAATTAGTGAGGAAGTTAATGATGATGATCATGAAACTTCAGATCAAGTTGCTATCGAACCTCGTAGGTCTTCCAGAGTAAGATCCGCACCAGAGTGGTATGGTAATTGAGTGAGTCCTGGATTAGGGGGTGTCCGGATGGCCGGACTATGACCTTTGGCCGGACTCCCGGACTATGAAGATACAAGATTGAAGACTTCGTCCCGTGTCTGGATAGGACTTTCCTTGGCTTGGAAGGAAAGCTTGGCGATATGATATGAAGATCTCCTCCCATTGTAACCGACTCTATGTAACCCTAGCCCTCTCCGGTGTCTATATAAACCGGAGAGTTTTAGTCCGAAGAACGAACAACAATCATACCATAGGCTAGCTTCTAGGGTTTAGCCTCTCTGATCTCGTGGTAGATCAACTCTTGTACTACCCATATCATCAATATTAATCAAGCAGGAATAGGGTTTTACCTCCATCGAGAGGGCCCGAACCTGGGTAAAAACATCGCGTCCCTTGTCTCCTGTTACCATCCGCCTAGACGAACAGTTCGGGACCCCCTACCCGAGATCCGCCGGTTTTGACACCGACATTGGTGCTTTCATTGAGAGTTCCTCTGTGTCATCACCGCCAGGAAGGATGCCGCACCCCATCTTTAAAGACAGCACTGTTGCCAAAGGAGCCTTGGTTGTCGGACAAACTCTCCGGCTAGGCGATTTTTTGATGACCGCCTATTCGGCCGCCGCGCCGATGACAACCTCTCGGTTCATCGAAGGCGATCTCCACATCAGCTCGGAACTCACCGAGCAGTTAGATCCGATGGAGCTCTCTTCCTTAAACGAGCTCTTGGATCGCATCACCGCCCTGGGAGTCGCTACAGATTACGGCCAGATTGGGCTTAAACCCGATCAGAGAGAGGTTGACTCTCCCGAGGTCAGCCACCACGTTGAAGTGGTGGAGGAACAATGCGGTGAATCTTCAGCCATCCTAAGGACCAGATATGTCTGGATTCCTGATCCCTCCAAGCCGGACATCCGCGGAGGGGAGGACGTCGCCCAAGCCCTGAACCTAAAGTCAGGTAGCAGGCCTGATTCATTGAATAACGTCCAAGAAAACAAGCTTCCGAGTTCGGAAATTTCTTGGCCCCTGAGTCTTAGATCGGGCGAGGTTCCGGATTTTAAATCCACCCGCCCACCCAAATATAAGGGATCTATCCCAAATTCGGCAAGATCCCGGGGAAATAGTACACCATTACTGGGCCAGATTTCTCTTGGTTATGAACAAGATAAAAGACTGCCGCGAGAGGGATGCAATTTCATTCTTCTGTAACAACTGCACGGACATCGGAATCCTCAACGCCATAAGTCGCCGCTAAATTACACGCTTCACCGACTTGACATCCATAGTACGAAAGTACTGTGCGACAGAAAGCGTTCAAAAAACCGAAACAAAATTCTGGGACAATCCGATCCTGAATTCAATCCCAGTCCGAAACAAAAGGGTGCATTATCGCCAGGCACCTGGGCCACACGGCAAAAAACAAAAACCCTCTATAGGGTATGGAACCGTACTGGAGGGATGGCTCAATGGACCCTGTAAAATTCATAGTACAGAGGAAGTCACACCAACTCATAGCCTTAGAGCGGGTTGGATACTCCGGCAGGTGGCCAGAAGTGGCGAGGAGTTCTAACTCCAGAATCCGCAGAGCACCACCCCAGAAACACTAACAGGGTATCAACAGTCTTCCAGACCTTCACATCAAACAATGCGAGGAAACGAACGCTCCGCAGGCTTACCGAAGTCTACCAAGTAGCGACAATAAACCCATGGAGCGACACGGCTATTACCTTTAATGCCAGTGACGAACCTAAATTCCGGACAGCTCGAGCACCAGCCGCACTGGTCCTCAGTCTGATAGTGGACTGCTTCCGGCTTACAAAGGTACTCATGGACGGTGGCAGTGGATTGAACCTCATCTATGAGGAAACCCTGCGAAAAATGGAAATAGACTGGAGCCGCATTGAGCGAAGCAACACAACCTTTAGAGGAATAATCCCCACCGGGAAGCATGCTGTTCAGGGAAAATCACGCTGGATGTGGTGTTCGGCACGCCGGATAATTACAGATCCGAGGAGGTCACATTTCAAGTGGCCCTGTTCAGCAGCGGATACCACGCTCTGTTAGGGTGAGAAGCATTCACAATTTTCCAATCTATACCCCATTACGGGTACATGAAGCTCAAAATGCCCGGACCAAACGGAATCATCACCCTTGCTAGTGATCCGGACACAGCGCTCCATGCTGAAAACAAGACAGCTGCAGTGGCCCTAGAGGCACTATCCGAAGCCCTGGCGGCCGAGGAACTAACTGTGTTGCGCTGCACGATGGACAGGGATGACGTGATACTCGACAAAAGATCCAAGTCCACCTCCTTCAAGCCGGCAGACGAAATAGTCAAGTTCCAAGTGCATCCAACGGACACTACAAAAACGGCATCCATCGGGGCACAACTAAGCCCCGATGTAGACGCCGCACTCAGAGAATTCCTACGGGAAAATTGGGACATTTTTGCCTGGCACCCTTCAGACATGCCAGGAATCTCATGCAGGCTGGCCGAGCACAGCCTGAACATCCTAAAAGGATTCAAGCCCGTTAAGCAGACTCTTCGGCATTTCTCCGAACCTAAGAGATAAGCCATGGGAGAGGAGCTAGCCAAACTACTGGAAACCGGATTCATCAGAGATATAAACATCCGGACTGGCTAGCAAACCTGGTAATGGTACCAAAGAAGGACAAATCATGGCGCCTATGTGTCGATTTCAAAGACCTAAATAAGGCCTGCCCAAAGGATCCCTTCCCCCTCCCCTGCATTGATCAAATCATCGACGCCACTGCAGGACAAGATTCATTGTGTTTCCTCGATGCATACTCTGGCTACCACCAAATCAAGATGGCAGAGTCAGACCAAGCCGCAACGGCATTCATCACCCCATACAACCCATTCTGCTCAAAAATGCCGGCGCAACATATCAGCACATGATTCAGACATGTCTGGCCAACCAGATCGGTAAAACGGTCGAAGCGTATGTGGATGATGTGGTCGTCAAAACCAAACATGTCGAAACTCTAATAGACGACTTGAGGATCACGTTCGATAACCTCCGAACATATGACATTAGGCTTAACCCGAAAAAATGCGTTTTCGGTGTACCAGCCGGAAAGCTCTTGGGCTTCATTGTATCCGGTAGAGGAATTGAAGCAAACCCAGCCAAAATCCGAGCTCTGTCACAATTGCATATTCCAAGAGATCTCAAGCAAACACAAAAATTGACTGGATGCGTGGCGGCTTTGAGCCGCTTCATCTCCCGCTTGGGGGGAAAGGCATTACCCCTTTACCGCCTCCTCCAGCGCACCAAACACTTCGAGTGGAAGGATGCTGCCACGGCCGGACTCAAAGAAATAAAAGCCATACTGGCAACAAACCCTGTCCTGGCCGCGCCAAACATTGCCGAACCAATGTTGTTATACATCGCGACAACTCACCAAGTTGTAAGCGCAGTCCTCATCGTCGAACAAGAAACGGACGGACACAAATTCCCTGTCCAGAAACCAGTGTACTACGTGTCCATTGTCCTCACTCCATGCAAGTCCAGGTACCCGCATTACCAAAAAATAGCATACGCAGTATTCATGGCATCCCAGAAGCTATGACACTACTTTCAAGAGTGTTCGATAACAGTAGCCTACGAAGTACCTCTTAACGATATCATAAACAACCGCGACGCAACGGGCCGGATTGCCAAATGGGCCATTGAGCTCCTCCCGTTCGACATAACATACAAGCCACGACGAGCCATCGAGTTGCAAGCCTTGGCCGACTTTGTTGCTGAATGGACTGAAGCCTAACTCCCTAAAGAGTACAGCACATATTCCAACTGGACCATGCACTTTGACGGCTCCAAAATGCTGACGGGTCTGGGGGCTGGCATGGTCCTGACATCCCCAACAGGAGATACAGTCCAATATGTACTCATGATAATGTATACGGACTCCAACAATGTAGCCGAATATGAAGCCCTTCTACATGGCCTCCGGATGGCAGTCTCTACGGGCATTCAATGCCTAGAGGTGCGTGGGGATTCGAGCCTCACGATATCCCAAATAAACGGAGACTTTGACGCCAAAGATCCGAAAATGGCAGCTTATCGCAACGCCGTCCTAAATTTGTCAGCTCGGTTCGAGGGCCTGGAATTCCACCATATAGCCCGAGAAAATAATCAGGCAGCAGACGTCCTGGCACGCATCGGGGCAAAGAGCGATGCAGTCCCCCCCAACATCTTCCTGGAAAGGCTATTCAAGCCATCCGTACAATGGGAAGGGGAATCCGGAATCAACAATCCGAACCAGGCCGCATCACCTGACCCCGAACACCCTGACACAACTGAAGACTCCGTCAACGAAGTCACACCCTCAGCCCACGTAATAATGGCAGTAATTGCCCCGTGGACAGAACCATTCTTAGCCTACATAACTAGGCAGGAACTCCCCGAGGACCAAAATGAGGCATGCTGCATAGTGCGGCGATCTAAAGCCTATAAAGCCATGAAGGAGAGCTTTATAAGAAAAGCACCACCGGAGTCCTTCAAAGGTGTATCTCCGAAGAGGAAGGGCGGAACCTTTTGGCGGAAATTCGCACCGGACTCGTCGGACACCATGCCTTAGCCCGAGACCTTGTGAGCAAGGCCTTCCATACCGGATTTTATTGGCCGACGGCCCCTGCAGACGCTCAGGACTTAGTCCAGTGATGCGTCGGTTGCCAATTATTCACTAATCAAAGCCACATGCCGCCTACCGCCCTACAAATCATACCCATTACCTGGCCTTTTGCGGTTTGGGGGCTTGACATGGTTGGACCCCTTAAAGGAGGAACCCACAAGCAAAAATATCTACTGGTCATGGTGGATAAATTCACCAAATGGATAGAGGCCAAGCCTGTTAAGACGGCCGAATTTGGACCGGTGATAGACTTCATATCCGGGGTCGTACACCGTTACGGCGTCCCCCACAACATCATTACTGACAATGGCACAAACTTTACGGCCGATGAAGTTAAACTCTGGTGCAAAAACATGGGCATTAAGCTCGATTACGCTTCAGTCGATCACCCACAAACCAACGGTCAAGTCGAGCAAGCCAACGGTCTAACATGAGCGGCATCAAACCCAGATTAGTGCGATCCCTCAAGGAATCTAACACGCACTGGGTAGAGGAGCTTGACTCCGTAATCTGGGGGCTGTGGACCACGCCGAATCGCACTACCGGATTCACACCATTTTTTATGCTATACGGCACAGAGGCAGTCCTGCCCTGCGACATAATTCATGGCTCACCTCGTGTGCGCATGTACAAAGAATAAGAAGTCGAGCTCGATAGGCAGGACATCTTGGACACATTGGAAGAGGAGCACGACGTGGCAAAGGCCCGTTCCGCATTCTATCAATAGCAGGCTCGAAGATATCAAAGCAGAGAAGTACGGCCAAAACTTACAATGTTGGCGAACTAGTTCTACGCCTGCCGGACAAGAAAATGGACAAACTCAAGCCCAAATGGGAGGGTCCCTTCATAATCGACCAAGTCCTGACTGGTGGAGCGTACTGTCTGCGAAATGCATCGGACAACCGACTCGAGCCGAACCCATGGAACGTAGCACGCCTATGAAGATTCTACGCCTAGCGCCAGATTCTGTGTTCGTCTCCTTCCTTTATCACCTTCCTTTTTTTTAAAAAAATTTAGCTGCCTGGTATTTTTCTCCTCCTCCCTCCCTTCTTTATCCCAAGCCTTTAGGAGCTTGCCTGCGCGATTATTCGCACATAATTGACGCGCCACCCGTGCTCATTATACCTGGGGGCTTCTTTATCAGAAGTTTATATACAAGGGCTTCATGCCCAAAACATGTGTGACACTTCCGCATGAACCTTTTATGCACCATTATATGCATCGATATGACTTAAGTTTTGGCCAAGCTGGGTTGTCTGGCTCCTGTGCTTACCCCTACATTCCCGTTTGTTCGGCTAGGTGGTAAAGGGAGCACCTCTGCGATTGTTACTCCCGGGCCAGCCGGATGTGTACCTCAGACTAGGTGAAGCCGAAAGCTAGCGTTCTTAAGGGAATATTCGGTCGGTGAACTAAAAGATGACTTTTCACTTGTTTATTTATTTGCCCCCAGATGCTTTTCTACTTTTCTACGCAGTCCGGACATGCACTTTAGGGCATGCCTCCCAAGGAAAGGAACCCCTAACGGAACTATTCTCCCTGGAAGATGTTTCTTACTAACCATGTAATGTAACATAACTAGTTGGGCACTTGTCTGCTAAAGCACTTATGACCCCTACGCCTGGTCTCCATGCATGCCCCGGTTCTTACATAACCGAGAGGGTATTCGGACACACTCCGGACTATCGAAAAGGTCCGCAATGACAACCAATCTACAATCTGGCTAGAAGGCATTTTACATGTCATTTTGAATTACATAGTCAATTTGACTGGGTATATTCTTCTTCAATACCATCCAACAGGCTGCCTAATTTACAATCCTGTTGGGAACACTTGGCGGCCAGCTCTACCTGGCCATACACTAAACTGACAGGGATCTCCTTCCCGTCGGGCCCCAAAGGGCCGACTTCGGCCATGTGGTTTGGGTCAGCCTTTATGTACCGCGTCTTCACCATGGCCCAGGCCTCCCTAGCGTCTTGACGGCAGGACGATATCTTCCATAAACAGAAGCGCTGCTGCACTCCGTTCAGCTTCTCTGCAAGCTCTTCAAGGCCTTCGGGCAGGGAGAGGGATGGCCACAAAGCCTGGACGACGCCTTGCATCGCCTGCCGAACTCGTTTATGCAGTTGCAATAGCTCGGGGAGAAGATCCCCCACAGAACCGGGCATTTCCTCTGCAGGCCGACCTGTCAGCATATCTGCAGACATAGCTCTGTTAATCGACTTCGCTGCCAAACTCTTTTTCGAAGATTCGCTTAAGCACTTACTAAAAATGCCGCGTCGAAGTCGATGAGTCTCCTTTATGGAATCAGACAGCTGAGCACGAACATCCTTCAGTTCCTCGCCCAGCTGGGTGTTGGCGTCTTGAAGCTTGTTCTTCTCTTGCCTCACCCTCGCCAGCACGCTCTCGCCGTCCTTTAACTGGCGTAGGAGTTGTTGCTTGTCCGGATTCAATCCGGCCCCATCTGCACTGTTATTGTCAGAATTGCACACATGCCGCACGTCCCAACAGAATTACCTTTTGAAGCGTATATTACCTGAGGAAGCCCCCTTGATGCTCTCTGAAGCGTCCAGTGCGGCCTCAAGTTGGGCCTTGCATTCTTCCAGCTCCTGGGACAGTTGCGTATTCTTTTTTGTAAGATCATGCATATCATATGATCCTTAAATCAGTTATTTTAACTGTTTCAAGTCTCGGGGGCTACTGACATATATAACCATCAGATTTACTCACCTGTATGTCTTTCACATACTGGTCTATGGCTCTGGCTAGACCATTTTGAGCGGCACGGAGGTACGCATCTCCCGTGTTAAAGGCGTCCAACGCCTCTTGGGAAAAACATGTGTCACGAAGAATAGTTCGGCGACGCCTGTGGTTCATGGCACTCTCCACCTCTGAATTTGTGGCAGACAGCCCGTCCGCGTCCTCTGTCGGAGGAACGTCCGGTGCGCGCCCCGTGTTCGCCTCCGCTTCCGGACCCGGCCTTGAAGCCTGGCCGGTGGACATAGTCCGGCGGGCGCTCTTCTTCCTAAGGAGAGCATGAGCGTTAGTGTGACTTGAGGGTATAAACCCTAGGCGTTAAAATTGTACGCCCTACCGTTGTGCCGAAATCTCGATCCGGTCCGCACTTCTCTTTAGACCGCCTGGCTTCAACGGCCCTTGTTGGCTACCCACCGCGGGCTCGGCCCTCCGCCTCAAGGATTTCCGCTGCAAAACGAAACACTATTGGTTTACGGCAATCAAAATAAGGCATGGATGGATCCTCTTGAAAGTGCTGGGACTTTGGTCTCGATTACCTTTGAGGCCGGAAGTAGTACGGGATAGTCGGCCGTAATGGCTACTAAGGTATTGTCCTTACTCAATTGATGAAACACCCCCATCAATTAGCTCCACACATAAGTCTGGATCCTATTGGGAGTCCGGATCATGGGACCATTCCGGGTCCTCGGGTTGTGGAGGAGGGCTGTTTATCTCCTTCACGGTCTGGCGCAGCTACTGCGTTAAAATCGCTGGACTAAGTACTCAATTGTGGGAATTTGAAAATGAGTAGGCAAGTGAAAATGTTCGCTCACCCAGCTTGGAGAACTGTACATGGAGAATCCGCCCCGTGGGTTGACACGGAGGAATTCCTCTTGTTCTCCCTTGTACAAAGCGGATAAGATCTTCGTTAGAGTGGCAGCCGAATCTGGCCCCTTGCGACCGCACCGGGTGGCGTCGTCCTTCCCGTTGAAATCCCACATGGGGTGGCCTCTGTACTGAAGCGGCTGCACCCCCCGCATAATGCATATGGCCATGACCTCGATCATGGTCAGCCCGGAATGAGCCAGCAACCGTATCCGGCTCATCAAGAAAAGGACATCCCTGTCAGTTTCCCTATGAGGGTTCCGTGGGCGCCATGTCAGGCGTTTCTTCAACGGAGCGTTATTGAACTCGGGGAGGCCAATCCGTACAGGGTCAGGCAGGGGGACGTCGTCCATATAAAACAATTCCGAAGGCCAGCCCTCGGACACCTTCTTTGGGGTTCCAGATAGATATACGGCCCCGGCGATGCGCCACAGTTCGGCTCCGCCCACTTCATAAATTGACCCCTCCTTAGAGCGGGGCACAAGGCAGAACAACCTCTTTCATAGTGCGAAATGGGCCTCGATGCCCAAAAACAGCTCGCAGAGGGCCACAAAGCCCGCAATATGCAGTACGGAGGCAGGCATGAGGTTGTGTAGCTGGAGGCCATAAAACTCCAGTAGCCCTCGGAGAAACGGATGAATTGGAAATCCGAGTCCTCTAATTAAATAAGGGACTAGGCATACCCTCTCTCCTTGGGAGGGATTGGGGACGCTCTCCGCCTGCTCTCCGCCGCTATAGGTGGCAATCCCGGCTCGAACTGGGACCATATATGCTGGGGGGAGTAGCCCCTTGGATTGAAGCGCTACTAGCTCGCTATGCAGGACGGATTACTGCTCCCAATCTCCTGGCCGAGGGCTGGAGAGGCGAGAGGAGGAGCTTCCTCGACCGGCCATGGTGGAATGGATCTCTGTCGAAAGCACTCTGATGAATGCTCACGGAGGGAAGGTGGTGTGAATTGGATCTAAATCCCCGTCTCT
>NC_057813.1:676835312-676854644 GCF_018294505.1 Triticum aestivum | reverse complement strand
GGGGGGTAAATGAAAAAAAACCTAGCTTTTCGCATTCGTTTGACACGTGGAAGATGGTCACTATTGGGCACGGAAGCTGAGGAGAGCAGTAGGCACTAGAAGTCGGACACTATTTGACAGGAACATGGAATTTGGAGAAGAACCCCCCTTGCAATGCCGAAGACAAACTTGCGCGCTGGACTTACCGTCATTGAAGCCTGGTTTGGGGGCTACTGAGGGAGTCCTGGATTAGGGGGTGTCCAGATGGCCGGACTATGACCTTTGGCCGGACTCCCGGACTAGGAAGATACAAGATTGAAGACTTCGTCCCGTGGCCGGATAGGACTTTCCTTGGTGTGGAAGGCAAGCTTGGCGATATGATATGAAGATCTCCTCCCATTGTAACCGACTCTATGTAACCCTAGCCCTCTCCGGTGTCTACATAAACCGGAGAGTTTTAGTCCGAAGGACGAACAACAATCATACCATAGGCTAGCTTCTAGGGTTTAGCCTCTCTGATCTCGTGGTAGATCAACTCTTGTACTACCCATATCATCAATATTAATCAAGCAGGAGTAGGGTTTTACCTCCATCGAGAGGGCCCGAACCTGGGTAAAAACATCGTGTCCCTTGTCTCCTGTTACCATCTGCCTAGACACACAGTTCGGGACCCCCTACCCGAGATTCGCCGGATTTGACACCGACAGTAATCTTGTTCTGTAAGTCATGTTACTAGACCATGATGAACCGATAAACTATGAGGAAGCGATGATGAGCCCAGATTCTGCGAAATGGCTTGAGGCCATAAAATCTGAGATAGGATAAATGTATGAGAACAAAGTGTGGACTTTGGTTGACTTGCTCGATGATCAGCAAGCCAAGTTAAATAAATGGATCTTCAAGAGGAAGACGAACACTGATAGTAGTGTTACTATCTACAAAGGTCGACTTGTTACGAAAGGTTTTCGACAAGTTCAAGGTATTGAATACGATGAGATTTTCTCACTCGTAAATGATGCTTAAGTCTGTCCGAATCATGTTAGCAATTGCCACATTTTATGAAATCTGGCAAATGGATGTCAAAACTGCCTTCCTTCAATGGATATTTCTTAAAGAAGTGTTGTATATGATACAACCAGAAGGTTTTGCAATCCTAAAGGTGCTAACAAAATGTGCAAGCTCCAGTGATTCGTCAATGGACTGGTGCAAGCATCTCGGAGTTGGAATATACGCTTTGATGAATTGATCAAAGCATATGGTTTTATACAGACTTTTGGAAAGGCCTGTATTCACAACAAAGTGAGTGGGAGCACTACAGCCTTTCTGATAAGTATATGTGAATGACATATTGTTGATCAGAAATAATGTAGAATTTTCTGGAAAGCATAAAGGAGTGTTTGAAAGGAGTTTTTAAAAGAAATACCTCGGTGAAGCTGCTTACACATTAAGCATAAAGATCTATAGAGATAGATAAAGACGCTTGATAAGATTTTTCAATGAGTACATACCTTGGTAAGATTTTGAAGTAATTCAAAATGGAACTGTCAAAGAAGGAGTTCTTGCCTGTGTTACAAAGGTGTGAAGTTGAGCAAGACTCAAAACCCGACCATGGCAGAAAATAGAAAGAGAATGAAAAGTCATTCCCTATGCCTCAGTCATAGGTTCTATAAAGTATGCTATGCTGTGTACCAGACCTATTGTATACCTTGCTCTGAGTTTGGCAAGGGAGTACAATTTTGATCTAGGAGTAGATCACTGGACAGCGGTCAAGAATATCCTTAGTAAGGACTAAGGAAATGTTTCTCGATTATGGAGGTGATAAAAGAATTCATTGTACAGAGTTATATCGGTGCAAGCTTTTACACCGATCCAGATGACTCTAAGTCTCAATCTGGATACATATTGAAAGTGGGAGCAATTAGCTAGAGTAGCTCCCTGCAGAGCATTGCAGACATAGAATATTTGCAAATTACATACGGCTCTGTATGTGACAGACCCGTTGACTAAACTTCTCTCACGAGAAAAACATGATTATACCTTAGTACTCTTTGGGTGTTAATCACATAGCGATGTGAACTAGATTATTGGCTCTAGTAAACCCTTCGGGTGTTGGTCACATGACGATGTGAACTATGGGTGTTAACCACATACAGATATGGATATTGGTGTTAAATCACATGGTGATGTGAACTAGATTATTGACTCTAGTGCAAGTGGGAGACTGAAGGAAATATGCCCTAGAGGCAATAATAAAGTTGTTATTTATATTTCCTTATATCATGATAAATGTTTATTATTCATACTAAAATTGTATTAACCGGAAACTTAGTACATGTGTGAATACATGGACAAACATAATGTGACTAGTATGCCTCTACTTGACTAGCTCGTTGAATCAAAGATGGTTAAGTTTCCTAGCCATACACATGAGTTGTCATTTGATTAACGGGATCACATCATTAGAGAATGATGTGATTGGCTTGACCCATTCCGTTAGCTTAGCACTTGATCATTTAGTATGTTGCTATTGCTTTCTTCATGACTTATACATGTTCCTATGACTATGAGATTATGCAACTCCCGTTTATCGGAGGAACACTTTGTGTGCTACCAGACGTCACAACGTAACTGGGTGATTATAAAGGTGCTCTACAGGTGTCTCCAAAGGTACTTGTTGAGTTGGCGTATTTCGAGATTAGGATTTGTCACTCCTATTGTCGGAGAGGTATCTCTGGGCCCTCTCGGTAATGCACATCACTATAAGCCTTGTAAGCAATGTGACTAATGAGTTAATTATGGGATGATGCATTACAGAACGAGTAAAGAGACTTGCCGGTAACGAGATTGAACTAGGTATTGAGATACCGACGATCAAATCTCGGGCATGTAACATACCGATGACAAATGGAACAAACGTATGTTGTTATGCGGTTTGACCGATAAAGATCTTCGTAGAATATGTAGGAGCCAATATGAGCATCCAGGTTCTGCTATTGGTTATTGACCGGAAATGAGTCTCGATGATGTCTAGATAGTTCTCGAACCTGTAAGGTCCGCACGCTTCATGTTTTGTGATGATTTATATTATGAGTTATGTGTTTTGATGTACCGAAGGTAGTTCGGAGTCCCGGATGAGATCGGGGACATGACGAGGAGTCTCGAAATGGTCAAGACATAAAGATCGATATATTGGATGACTATATTCGGACATCGGAAATGTTCCAAGTGATTCAGGTATTTACCGGAGTACTAGAGAGTTACGGGAATTCGCCAGGGAGTATATGGGCCTTATTGGGCTTTAAGGGAAAGAGAGAGAGGCAGGCCGTGCGCACCCCCACGGCCTAGGCCGAATTGGACTAGGGGGAGGGGCGGCGCCCCCTCCATCCTTCTCTTCTCTCTTCCCTTTCCTTGACTCCTACTCCTACTAAATGGAAGGGGGGAATCCTACTCCCGGTTGGAGTAGGACTCCCCAGGGGGCACCATAGAGAGGGCCGGACCCTCCCCTCCTCTCCTCCTTTATATACTGAGGCAAGGGGCACCTCTAGACACACAAGTTGATCTGTTGATCTATTCCAGCCGTTTGTGGTGCCCCCCTCCACCATATTCCACCTCGGTCATATCATAGTGGCGCTTAGGCCAAGACCTGCGTTGGTAGCAACATCATCACCGACATCAGCCCTCGTGCAGACGGAACTCTCCCGTGAAGCTCTGCTGGATCAGAGTTCGCGGGACGTCATCGAGCTGAACGTGTGCTGAACTCGGAGGTGTCCTACGTTCGGTACTTGGATCGGTCGAATCATGAAGACGTACGACTACATCAACCGCGTTGTCATAACGCTTCCACTTACGGTCTACGAGGGTACGTGGACGAGACTCTCCCCTCTCGTTGCTATGAATCACCATGATCTTGCGTGTACGTAGGAAAATTTTGAAATTACTGTGTTCCCCAACACAACGACCATGTTGAAGAGGAACGGAGAGAAGGGATTGCCCTGACAGACCCCATAGAATATGGGAAAGTAAGAGCCAATCTCACCATTTATGTTCACCGCAATCCAGCCCAAGGAGACCATTTGCATCATGAGGGTCACCCATCTATCTTCGAATCCCTTCCGGAGCAAGCATTCCCGAAGGAAGGGCGAATTGACCATGTCGTAAGCCTTGTGGAAGTCCAGTTTCATGAAAACTACCTTGAGGTGTTTGGAGTGCACCTCATGGAGTGCTTCGTGAAACACTAGAACTCCATCAAGGATGTACTGGCCCTGGATGAATGCCAACTGATCCAGGTGTGTGATCGGTCTGCTATTGGGGCCACTGTAGTGGCGTACCCCTTCGCAAGGATGTGGAAGATGACATTGATCACCGTAATCGGGTGGAACTGGCGGATGTGCGACGCTCCCGTTACTTTGGGGATGAGGGTGATAATCCCAAAGTTCAGTCTGTAAGGTCTACGGAGCCTACATAGAACTCCTCAAAGAAGGCCATCACCTCTGGTTTAATAGCCCCCCAGAAGGTCTAAAAGAACTTCACAGGGAGGCCATCTGGGCCATGGGCCGATAATGGATTCATGCCCTTAATGGGCACCTAGACTTTGGCCTTGGAGAACGGAGCCATAAGGGCCACATTGTCCGTAGGCGAGACACGTCTGTGGGCCGGCCAAATGTCGTGAGTGAGGGCCAACCCTCCTCGAGGGGAGGCAGAGAATAGGTCTATGTAAAAGCCATCTACATGGGCCCGGATGTCCTCCGGCTGCTGCAGGAGGGCCTCTCCATCCCATAGGAGAGGGATGGAGTTACGACATTGCCGTCCGTTGGCGATGGCTTGGAAGTAAGCGGTATTGTCATCCCCCTTGAGGACCCAATTTTGTGTACCCCGCAAACGCTAGTAAACGTCCTCATCTGTGTAGATGACCGTGAGAGAAGGAGTGGTACGTGATCGGAACCAATCCGAGTAATCACCCAAAGTGAAGCTAGGGGGCAACGAATGTCCCACTTAGGAGATGCGAAGACCCTGTCAAGGACAGATCGGGTCGGATCCGCTTGGCGGTTGGTCCAAGTGTCACATCCCTAGTCTGGTATGACTTAGACTAGCTAGCTATTTGTGCATCATATTTAAATTTCATTTAAATTTGAAATGAGGATTGGTGGAACCCTCAGAATCATTTTTGAAAATGACCCAAATAAAAATTTCTCCAAAAGGGTCCAAGAAAATGCTCATGATGCCCTCTAAAAATATTGGACAGAGATAAAAATCAAAACAATATTTTTAGGAGCTCATGGATATTTATTTTGGCCATTTGGAATTAATACAATAATTATTTGCTTGGAAATATATTGCTATATATATGAAATATGGTCCAAAAATTATGCCATTTATACAGGAGCTCTGGAATAATACCATTAGCCCCTACAAAAATTGGCATAATAAAATAAAATGGTTTATTATTTTTATTAAACCAAACAAATGTCAGAAAATTAGAAAAGAAAACAGAAAAGGGGAGAGAGACTTACCTGGGCCACTTACCCGATCGGCCCAGTAGCTCGGCCCAGCTGACTGGCCGACGCCAGTCGTCCCCCTCCTCGCGCCAGAGGGACAGGGCACGTGGTCGCCGCACACCGCGCGCATGCGCGCCACGGCAGCTGCCTGCGTGCCTCCCCCTCGACACCCTGGCCTCGCCAGAAGCGCCCAGCACCGCCCCGGATCTCTCCCTCGCTCTCTCGTTTCTCTCCCTCCCCTGCATCTCTCCCTCTCCCCGCGCCCGAAGCGCTGCCGTCGCCGCCGCACGCCGTGGCCATAGCCACCGCCTCCCCCTCGCCTCCCCGTCGTGCCCCGGAGCTCCGCCTCGTCGCCAGCTACCTCCTCGCCGAGCCACACAAGCCGGGGTGCCCCGAGGAGCCGCCATCGCCATCATCTTCATCGTCGGCCGCCCGAGATCGTCGGCGCCCGTCCGTCGTCTCCGACTCTTCCCCGAGCAAGCCGACCAGCCCATCGACCTCCCCATGAGCCTCTGCTTCGAACCCCTCTCCCCCTCCTCGCGATTACGCCGTCTAGGCCTCAATTCCGCCATGGCCGAAGCTTGCCTCCGCTCGAGCTTGTCGCCGGCGTTGCTCCGGCGACCCTTTGGCCACGCCAGTGCACCTAGCACTCTCACCGCACCTCGTAGTGCCCTGCTAGCGCTTTAGTTCACGCATTTGCACGCTGCAGCCGCGCCCCCGAACACAGCCGAACTCCGGCCGCCGCCCTGAGCTCTGCTCCGGCGAGCTCCGCCGCCCCCGCAGCCTCCCGCGTGTTCCACTGGATGCGCGTGAGTGCGGGCTTCGCTCTCGGGGTCTCCGCCGCCCGAATGGTCGCCGGAGCGACATTCCCGAGCCCCTCCGCCGCGCTCAGCCTCGCCGGCGGCTAAACGCCGACGGGATTGACCGGTCAACCCGCGCTAACCCCCCCCAGTTGACCTGGGGTTTGACTACCCAGAGTCAGTGACATGTGGGCCCGGCCCTGACTAATTTTAGTTTAGGATTAGTTTAAATTTAATCAACTCTGTTAATTAACCCTGACACTGACCAGTGGGCCCGACCGCCTAACCTTTTAATTAAACTAATTAACCCCTGTTTAACCCCCCCTGTCACTGACGTGTGGGTCCCACACGTCAGGTTTGACTCGGACCAGCCCAGTTGACCGCTGACGTCGTGCTGACGTCATGCTGACGCAATTATTTATTTTCTGGAATTAATTAAATCAGGAAAATCCAGAAATTGTTTTAAACTTCAAAAATTCATATCAATTCAACCGTAGCTCAGATTAAAATAAGTTATATATGAAAAATTATCAGAAAAATGCAATCTTTCCATCTGTACTAGTTTCATGCATGAAAAACCAACTTATACATGCTGAATATGGGAAAACACATTAGGGCATATATAAGAGACTTAATTTAGAAATGCATTTGAACCTTTGGTTCAAATGGACTTCAAACCAAATGTTTACTAGATGCATTAGCTCAAACAGCATCACATCTACATGCCATGTTCATGCATCATATTGTTGCATATGATTGTGTATTGATTGCCGGCACCGTTCCTTCTCGATAGGTCCTGCTCCGGAGACGTTCCAGAGTACCTGTCTGTGAAGCAGTGCCTCCCTTGTTGTTTTACCAGGCAAGCAAACCCCCTTGTTCATTCGATAAAACCCTACTCTGTCGCTCCTGCTCTCAGTTATTGCATTAGGACAACAACGATTCATATGCTACTTTGTGCTGCGGTAGTTGAACCCATTCCTCTGCATGACCTGTCATTGCCACAGTAAATAGTTGAAACCCACTAGCATGTGTAGGAGTTGCTTGAAGCCATTGTTGTGTTCCTACCATGCTATGCCTGCTATTGCTTAGAGTTGTGTCAGGTCTGATTCATTGGGAATGAATTGGAGTGTTACGATATGTTCTGATGCTGAGAGTGAAGTGTGTGAACACGATTTGGTAAAGGTAGCGGTGAGAGGCCATGTAGGAGTACATGGTGGGTTGTCTCACTGGAACCGTCCTTAAGCACTGAGTTCTATGTATGTTGTCCAATGACTCGATACTACCACACATTGGGTTCCGGTAACTCGACCCCTCTTGACTTATTAACCAACTTGGTCTCTGTCCAGGAGTCGCAACTAGTTTCTGGTGTTTGCAGGTAGTGCTATTTTTCTACCAAGTGGCACCCGGCAGGGTGGGCTTGGGACAGACTAGGCACACGTGGCACGGTGTACCAAGTGGCACCCGGATGGTGGGCTTGGGAACCCTGCTCACATCGTTTGGGGCCGTGAGCGACACCCCGGCCGGATCTCCTTGCGGATGGAACCCGAATAGGCGATAAACCTGGACTAGATTCTTGTGTGGTTAGTCAGGTCGTGGCCGACACCCTCGCTAGGCTTCCGCTTGAAGGTTGCCGAGATACATGACGTGTACATGGCGGTAAGTGGCGAGAGCGTGTGTGAAGAAGTACACCCCTGCAGGGTTAACATGATCTATTCGAATAGCCGGGTCCGCGGTTATGGACTTCTTGGATGCTTACATGGTACATAGACAACTTGAAGTGGATACTATAAAATGCTCAAGACAAGTGTGAGTGCTATGGATGGCCTTCTCGTAGGGAGACGGGGATGAATCCATAGTAGTGTATTGTATGGTGTTTAGTGGACTCGTGTTTGTTGTTTCACCTCAAGAGTTTCTGGTAGTCGTAGAACAGGATAGCCACAGAGTCAAAGCTGGCTTGCTGCAACTAAACCCCACATTACCTCTTGATACAGATGCATGTATGATAGGATCTGATGTAAGTCTTGCTGAGTACCTTTGTACTCATGTTGCTTTATTTATGTTTTTGCAGCTGAGACTTCGGTCTTACTAGTGTTCTCGTGGACTTCGACTAGTAGCTAGTACCTCAGCTACGATCTTGATCGGATGGTGTAGATAGTCAGGCTCTTCAGCCTTTTTCATTTAGAGATGTCTGTACTCAGACATGTAATGCTTCCGCTTGTTGCTTGATTGCTCTGACTGTTGGGTCATGTGACCCCTGTTTGTAATAATGCTGTGATGGCTCTTTTTAGCCTTTATCTATATAAGTTGTTGAGTTATGCTGTGATGCCATGTTGTACAGCACATACCTGCATGTTATGCGTACGTGTAATGTGTATTGCTATGTGTGGGATCTGACTATCTAGTTGTTTATTCTTAGTAGCCTCTCTTACCGGGAAATGTCTCCTAGTGCTTCCACTGAGCCCTGGTAGCTTGCTACTGCTCCGGAACACTTAGGCTGGCCGGCATGTGTCCTTCTTCGATCCTGTGTCTGTCCCTTCGGGGAAATGTCACGCGATGAATACCGGAGTCCTGTTAGCCTGCTACAGCCCGGTTCACCGGAGTCCTGTTAGCCCAGTGCTACAGCCTGGATTCACTCATTGATGACCGACACGTTCGGTGCTGGGTCATGGATGCCTGTCCCTGTAAGTGAGTGCCACTTTGGGTTTACGACTAGCCATGTCAGCCCGGGCTCTTTATCATATGGATGCTAGCGACACCATCATATACGTGTGCCAAAATGCGCAAACGGTCCCGGGCAAAGGTAAGGCGACACCCGTGGGGATACCGTGCGTGAGGCCGCAAAGTGATATGAGGTGTTACATGCTAGATCGATGTGGCATAGAGTCGGGGTCCTGACAGCGCTGGTATCAGAGCCTGACTGCCTGTAGGTTTACCAAGCCATACTGGACGAAGTCGAGTCTAGAAATTCTTTAGTTATGTAAGGGAATTGATTGTGGGTTGGAACGTAAGGCTCTTTTTACTCCTTATACCTCATGACCTTCTGATCTGAGTCGTCCTATCTTCCTCCGGGGTTAAGGAACTAGGCTTCTCTTCCGTCTATCAGGATCACGTGTTACTACTCCGTAGTTCCATAAGACTGGTTGATCAGAGTCATACCCCAGTTTCGAGTACTTCCGGTGTAGTCTGTTTAGTACTATCCCAGAACCTTGAGTGGTGATGTTGAGTTGTTGTACTACCCCATTTTAGTAGGATGTCTCATTCTGAGCATTTTACTGCCGTTATGCTGCCGGAATTTCCCTAGGAGTTCGAGTGATACTAATCCCTTGTCCTACATTCTACATTCTATAGTTAATGTTGATTTCGTCCTTGGTTCGTCTCTCAGGATGTCATCAGCTAAGCGAAGTTTCGTCGCTCGTAGCCAGAACCATGGAGATGGTAGGGATGAGGATCCTCCCGACCAGCCTTCGTTGACAGAGTTCATGCTAGAGATGGAGAGGAACAAGCGTGAGTCTAATCGTTTGTTGGCACGTATCGAGGAGAACACCGCACATCAGTTCAAAGGGTCTGCTACCATTCATGATTTCATTCGCTTGCACCCACCTACTTTTCATCATTCCATCGAGCCACTCGATGCAGATGATTGGCTCCGTAGCATCACTCATAAGCTGCGTTCTGCGAACGTAGCTGAAGATGACAAGGTCACCTATGCCACATACCACCTGGAAGGTCCTGCTAGTCTTTGGTGGCAGAACTATGAGGCTATGCTTCCAGCTGGCCAGATTCCTACCTGGAAGGATTTCACTGAGGCTTTTCGCGAGCATCACATTCCTCAGGCCCTCCTTGATCGCAAGAGAGAAGAGTTCTGTAGTTTCACCCAGAGTAAGATGGTTGTTGATGCTTATAGCATAAAGTTCGAGAACCTCGCCCGTTATGCCACAGAAGAAGTGTCCACGGACGCCAAGAAGTAGGCGAGGTTCCGGAAGGGTCTCAACCCCAAGTTGCGTCATGATCTCCACCTGCATCATTGTGATACATTCCAAGCTATTGTGAACAAGGCCATCAATGCAGAGACAGCTCAGCTCACTTACGAGGAGTCTCGTAAGCACACCCGTGATTTGGGATCTCCCTCTGGCTCTAGTTCCCAGAAGCGCCGGATTTGGGTTCCAAATTCCGCTCTTCCTTCCGGTTATACACCAAGCTCATCTCATGTGGTGCCCTCCCCAGCTCAGTCATATGTTCCACCCAGGCCTACTGGTAGACCGCTTGTTAGTGCGGGTCCCCGTCCAACCTCAGGGACTTGCTTCACATGCGGGAATCCAGGACACTATGCATGTGATTGCTCTCAAACTAGTTATGCTCCACCTCAGCCCGAGAAGAATGCTGGCTGTGTTAAGCCATCACGCAAGATGATCAGTGTCAAGTCAGCCCCCACTGAACGTGGACGTGTGCATCACGTCTCAGCTAAAGACGCTCATGATGATCCAGATGTCGTTCTTGGCACACTCCTCGTCAATTGTCACCCAGCATCAGTTCTATTCGATACTGGAGCATCTCACTCCTTCATTTCTGAAAGCTATGCTAACCTGCACAATCTGTCATTTTGTGATATGCCAACTCCGCTAGTCATCCAAACTCCTGGATCCAAATGGCAAACCTCTAGTGTAAGCCATGGTAACGAAATCCTTGTTGACAGACTTGTATTCCTTGCATCACTTGTAGCCCTCAAGTCCTCAGATATTAACATCATCTTGGGTATGGACTGGATGACAGCTCATCATGCCAAGATTGATTGTTACACAAGATCTGTTCAACTTACACACCCATCTGGCAAGATAGTCACCGTCTCCACTAGAGTTGCAAAGTGTCAGCTCTATTCTCTTAATGCTAGCCCTCTTCTAGACCTTGAAGATATCCCGGTAGTCCGTGACTTTCCGGATGTCTTTCCAGAAGAACTGCCAGGTGTTCCACCTGACAGAGATGTAGAGTTCGTCATAGATCTTATCCCAGGAACAGCTCCAATCTCCCGGAGACCTTACAAGATGGCACCCTTAGAACTAGCCGAGCTTAAGAAACAACTTGATGAGTCCTTGCAAAAGGGTTTCATCCGTCCTAGTTCTTCTCCTTGGGCTTGCCCCATCCTCTTTGTTAAGAAGAAAGACGGTACGGACCGGATGGTTGTAGATTATCGTCCCGTTAATTTGGTCACGATAAAGAACAAGTATCCGCTTCCCAGGATCAACGACCGGTATGATCAGCTCGCTGGATCCTCAGTCTTCTCCAAGATGGATTTAAGATTAGGCTACCATCAAATCAAGATCAGAAACGGGGACATTCCCAAGACAGCTTTTGTCACTCGTTATGGCCAGTACGAGTACACCGTCATGTCCTTCGGCCTAACCAACGCCCCAGCCACATTCTCCCGCTTGATGAATTCGATCTTCATGGAGTACTTAGATAAGTTCGTCGTGGTTTACCTCGATGATATTCTTATTTACTCGAAGAACGAGGAAGAGCATGCCGAACATCTTAGACTTGTATTAGAAAAACTCAGAGAGCACCGCCTTTATGCCAAGTTCTCCAAGTGTGAATTTTGGTTGTCAGAAGTGACCTACTTAGGTCACGTAATCTCTGGTAAGGGCATTGCTGTCAATCCCGAGAGTGTTCAAGCCGTTCTCGATTGGACTCCACCTGAGACCGTGAAACAAGTTAGGAGCTTCCTTGGTCTAGCCAGCTATTGTCGCCGCTTTGTTGAAAACTTCTCCACAGTAGCCAAACCCCTCACGGAACTTCTCAAGAAAGATAAAAAGTTTGAGTGGTCCCCACAGTGTGAGTACAGTTTTCAGGAACTGAAAAGATGCCTGACTTCTGCTCCCATACTTGTGCCACCGGATTTCACTAAAGACTTTATTATCTACTGCGACGCCTCACGACAGGGACTAGGTTGCATTCTTATGCAGGATCGTCATGTGATTGCCTATGCATCTCGACAGTTGCATCCACATTAGAAGAATTATCCTACACATGATCTAGAGCTTGCAGCCGTAGTCTATGCACTCAAGACCTGGCGACATTACCTCCTTGGTAAACGTTGCGAGATCTACACCGATCACCAGAGTCTCAAGTATATCTTCACCCAACCGGATCTGAACCTTAGGCAAAGACGTTGGTTGGAGTTAATCACAGATTATGATCTAGGGATTACCTACACCCCAGGCAAAGCCAATGTCATGGCTGATGCGCTAAGCCGTAAATCCTATTGCAACAATCTCATGTTGCAGCAAGGCCAACCACTTCTCCATGAGGTATTCTGTCAGCTTAATCTTCACATTGCTCCTCACGGATTTCTTTCTACCTTGGTGGCGAAACCTACCCTTGTGGACCTTATCATAGAAGCCCAGAAGCATGATACAGGGATTACCCGGATCAAGAGAAACATTAAGAAGGGAGTTGGTGGATGTTTCTCTATGGATGATCGTGGTGTTGTTTTCTTTGAGAATCGCTTGGTGGTTCCCAAGAAGCAACATCTTCGGCAGTTGATTCTTAAGGAGGCGCATGAATCTCCTCTCACGATTCATCCCGGTAGCACTAAGATGTATCAGGACCTACGCCAGAGGTTCTGGTGGACTAGGATGAAGAGAGAAATCGCTCAGTTTATTGCTAACTGTGACGTTTGTCGTCGCGTTAAGGCAGAGCATCAAAGACCTGCTGGCACCCTTCAGCCTTTAGCTATTCCTGAATGGAAATGGGATAAAGTTGGTATGGACTTCATCACCGGCTTTCCCAGGACCAAGAGAGGGAATAATGCTATCTTCGTAGTCATTGATCGTCTCTCCAAAGTGGCTCACTTCCTTCCTGTTCGAGAGAGTATCACTGCTAGTCAGCTTGCTGACTTATACATTTCTCGAATAGTATCACTCCATGGTGTTCCACTAGAGATCAATTCAGACCGTGGCAGCCTTTTCACTTCTCATTTCTGGGAGAGTTTTCAAACTGCCATGGGAACCCATCTTTCCTTCAGTACCGCCTTCCACCCTCAGTCGAGTGGTCAGGTGGAACGGGTCAATCAAATTCTCGAAGACATGCTCAGAGCTTGCGTTATCTCATTCGGTATGGATTGGGAGAAATGTCTTCCTTTCGCCGAGTTTGCTTATAACAATAGCTACCAATCCAGCCTCAAGAAAGCTCCTTTTGAGGTTCTCTATGGACGAAGATGTCGAACACCTTTGAACTGGTCAGAAACCGGTGAAAGACAATTCTTTGGACCGGATATGATCCAGGAGGCAGAAGAGCAAGTTCGCATCATTCGTGAGAATTTGAAAACAGCCCAGTCTCGTAAGAAAAGTCAGTACGATCGTCATCATAAGGATATGACTTATGAAATTGGCGACCAAGCTTACCTTCGGGTTACTCCTTTGAAGGGTACCCATCGTTTCGGTATCAAGGGCAAGTTGGCTCCTCGTTACATTGGTCCTTTTCATATTCTCGCTAAACGAGGAGAGGTTGCCTACCAGTTGGAACTACCCCCACATCTTTCTCGAGTTCATGATGTCTTCCACGTCTCTCAACTCAGGCGTTGCTTCTCGGATCCCATCCGCGGAGTGGACCACGAAACGCTTGATCTCCAAGATAACCTCACATATCGAGAGTATTACCCGACGGTTCGCATTCTTGATCAAGCAGAGCGTGTTACCCGACGTCAGAACGTCAAGTTTCTCAAAGTTCAGTGGTCTCATCATTCCGAGAGAGAAGCTACTTGGGAGCGCGAAGATCGTCTTCGACTGGAGTACCCCACTTTCTTTCCGTCGACCCCTGAATCTCGAGACGAGATTCTTTCAAGTGGGGGCGAGTTGTCACATCCCTAGTCTGGTATGACTTAGACTAGCTAGCTATTTGTGCATCATATTTAAATTTCATTTAAATTTGAAATGAGGATTGGTGGAACCCTCAGAATCATTTTTGAAAATGACCCAAATAAAAATTTCTCCAAAAGGGTCCAAGAAAATGCTCATGATGCCCTCTAAAAATATTGGACAGAGATAAAAATCAAAACAATATTTTTAGGAGCTCATGGATATTTATTTTGGCCATTTGGAATTAATACAATAATTATTTGCTTGGAAATATATTGCTATATATATGAAATATGGTCCAAAAATTATGCCATTTATACAGGAGCTCTGGAATAATACCATTAGCCCCTACAAAAATTGGCATAATAAAATAAAATGGTTTAGTATTTTTATTAATCCACACAAATGTCAGAAAATTAGAAAAGAAAACAGAAAAGGGGAGAGAGACTTACCTGGGCCACTTACCCGATCGGCCCAGTAGCTCGGCCCAGCTAACTGGCCGACGCCAGTCGTCCCACTCCTCGCTCCAGAGGGACAGGGCGAGTGGTCGCCGCACACCGCGCGCATGCGCGCCACGGTAGCTGCCTGCGTGCCTCCCCCTCGACGCCCTGGCCTCGCCAGAAGCGCCCAGCACCGCCCCGGATCTCTCCCTCGCTCTCTCGTTTCTCTCCCTCCCCTGCATCTCTC
Source organism: Triticum aestivum (assembly GCF_018294505.1). Classification (NCBI taxonomy): domain Eukaryota; kingdom Viridiplantae; phylum Streptophyta; class Magnoliopsida; order Poales; family Poaceae; genus Triticum; species Triticum aestivum. The sequence goes on along the minus strand of NC_057813.1, from coordinate 676,839,833 downwards.
CCTCTCCCCGCGCCCGAAGCGCTGCCGTCGCCGCCGCACGCCGTGGCCATAGCCACCGCCTCCCCCTCGCTTCCCCGTCGTGCCCAGGAGCTCCGCCTCGTCGCCAGCTACCTCCTCGCCAAGCCACACAAGCCGGGGTGCCCCGAGGAGCCGCCATCACCGTCATCTTCGTCGTCGGCCGCCCGAGATCGTCGGCGCCCGTCCGTCGTCTCCGACTCTTCCCCGAGCAAGCCGACCAGCCCATCGACCTCCCCGTGAGCCTCTGCTTCGAACCCCTCTCCCCCTCCTCACGATTACGCCGTCTAGGCCTCAATTCCGCCATGGCCGAAGCTCGCCTCCGCTCGAGCTTGTCGCCGGCGTTGCTCCAGCGACCCTTTGGCCACGCCAGTGCACCTAGCACTCTCGCCGCACCTCGTAGTGCCCCGCTAGCGCTTTAGTTCGCGCATTTGCACGCTGCAGCCGCGCCCCCGAACACAGCCGAACTCCGGCCGCCGCCCTGAGCTCTGCTCCGGCGAGCTCCGCCGCCCCCGCAGCCTCCCGCGTGTTCCACTGGATGCGCGTGAGCGCGGGCTTCGCTCTCGTGGTCTCCGCCGCCCGAATGATCGCCGGAGCGACGTTCCCGAGCCCCTCCGCCGCGCTCGGCCTCGCCGGCGGCTAAACGCCGGCGGGATTGACCGGTCAACCCGCGCTAACCCCCCCCCCCTAGTTGACCTGGGGTTTGACTACCCAGAGTCAGTGACATGTGGGCCCGGCCCTGACTAATTTTAGTTTAGGATTAGTTTAAATTTAATCAACTCTGTTAATTAACCCTGACACTGACCAGTGGGCCCGACCCCCCTAACCTTTTAATTAAACTAATTAACCCCTGTTTAACCCCCCCTGTCACTGACGTGTGGGTCCCACACATCAGGTTTGACTCGGACCAGCCCAGTTGACCGCTGACGTCGTGCTGACGTCATGCTGACGCAATTATTTATTTGCTGGAATTAATTAAATCAGGAAAATCCAGAAATTGTTTTAAACTTCAAAAATTCATATCAATTCAACCGTAGCTCAGATTAAAATAAGTTATATATGGAAAATTATCAGAAAAATGCAATCTTTCCATCTGTACTAGTTTCATGCATGAAAAACCAACTTATACATGCTGAATATGGGAAAACACATTAGGGCATATATAAGAGACTTAATTTAGAAATGCATTTGAACCTTTGGTTCAAATGGACTTCAAACCAAATGTTTACTAGATGCATTAGCTCAAACAGCATCACATCTACATGCCATGTTCATGCATCATATTGTTGCATATGATTGTGTATTGATTGCCGGCACCGTTCCTTCTCGATAGGTCCTGCTCCGGAGACGTTCCAGAGTACCTGTCTGTGAAGCAGTGCCTCCCTTGTTGTTTTACCAGGCAAGCAAACCCCCTTGTTCATTCGATAAAACCCTACTCTCTCTCTCCTGCTCTCAGTTATTGCATTAGGACAACAACGATTCATATGCTACTTTGTGCTGCGGTAGTTGAACCCATTCCTCTGCATGACCTATCATTGCCACAGTAAATAGTTGAAACCCACTAGCATGTGTAGGAGTTGATTGAAGCCATTGTTGTGTTCCTACCATGCTATGCCTGCTATTGCTTAGAGTTGTGTCAGGTCTGATTCATTGGGAATGAATTGGAGTGTTACGATATGTTCTGATGCTGAGAGTGAAGTGTGTGAACACGATTTGGTAAAGGTAGCGGTGAGAGGCCATGTAGGAGTACATGGTGGGTTGTCTCACTGGAACCGTCCTTAAGCACTGAGTTCTATGTATGTTGTCCAATGACTCGATACTACCACACATTGGGTTCCGGTAACTCGACCCCTCTCGACTTATTAACCAACTTGGTCTCTGTCCAGGAGTCGCAACTAGTTTCTGGTGTTTGTAGGTAGTGCTATTTTTCTACCAAGTGGCACCGGGCAGGGTGGGCTTGGGATAGACTAGGCACACGTGGCACGGTGTACCAAGTGGCACCCGGATGGTGGGCTTGGGAACCCTGCTCACATCGTTTGGGGCCGTGAGCGACACCCCGGCCGGATCTCCTTGCGGATGGAACCCGAATAGGCGATAAACCTGGACTAGAGTCTTGTGTGGTTAGTCAGGTCGTGGCCGACACCCTCGCCAGGCTTCCGCTTGAAGGTTGCCGAGATACATGACGTGTACATGGCGGTAAGTGGCGAGAGCGTGTGTGAAGAAGTACACCCCTGCAGGGTTAACATGATCTATTCGAATAGCCGGGTCCGCGGTTATGCACTTCTTGGATGCTTACATGGTACATAGACAACTTGAAGTGGATACTATAAAATGCTCAAGACAAGTGTGAGTGCTATGGATGGCCTTCTCGTAGGGAGACGGGGATGAATCCATAGTAGTGTATTGTATGGTGTTTAGTGGACTCGTGTTCGTTGTTTCACCTCAAGAGTTTCTGGTAGTCGTAGAACAGGATAGCCACAGAGTCAAAGCTGGCTTGCTGCAACTAAACCCCACATTACCTCTTGATACAGATGCATGTATGATAGGATCTGATGTAAGTCTTGCTGAGTACCTTTGTACTCATGTTGCTTTATTTATGTTTTTGCAGCTGAGACTTCGGTCTTACTAGTGTTCTCGTGGACTTCGACTAGTAGCTAGTACCTCAGCTACGATCTTGATCGGATGGTGTAGATAGTCAGGCTCTTCAGCCTTTTTCATTTATAGATGTCTGTACTCAGACATGTAATGCTTCCGCTTGTTGCTTGATTGCTCTGACTGTTGGGTCATGTGACCCCTGTTTGTAATAATGCTGTGATGGCTCTTCTGAGCCTTTATCTATATAAGTTGTTGAGTTATGCTGTGATGCCATGTTGTACAGCACATACCTGCATGTTATGCGTACGTGTAATGTGTATTGCTATGTGTGGGATCTGACTATCTAGTTGTTTATTCTTAGTAGCCTCTCTTACCGGGAAATGTCTCCTAGTGCTTCCACTGAGCCCTGGTAGCTTGCTACTGCTCCGGAACACTTAGGCTGGCCGGCATGTGTCCTTCTTCGATCCTGTGTCTGTCCCTTCGGGGAAATGTCACGCGATGAATACCGGAGTCCTGTTAGCCTGCTACAGCCCGGTTCACCGGAGTCCTGTTAGCCCAGTGCTACAGCCTGGATTCACTCGTTGATGACCGACACGTTCGATGCTGGGTCATGGATGCCTGTCCCTGTAAGTGAGTGCCACTTTGGGTTTACGACTAGCCATGTCAGCCCGGGCTCTTTATCATATGGATGCTAGCGACACCATCATATACGTGTGCCAAAATGCGCAAACGGTCCCGGGCAAAGGTAAGGCGACACCCGTGGGGATACCGTGCGTGAGGCCGCAAAGTGATATGAGGTGTTACATGCTAGATCGATGTGGCATAGAGTCGGGGTCCTGACACCAAGTGAACCTGGCCCCAACCCTATCAAGCTCGTGGAGCCCCATGTTATTATTCAACATCTGCATCCGGGGGAAGTTAACCAAGTTATTATTCTTGTCGTCCTCCTACCGGATGAGGCTAAAGTTACTGCCCACCACCACCGGCAGCTGGGCGGCCGCGACCTTCCCGTGGAGCTTATCGAGGAAGGCTTCAGAGCACCGGTGATCGGCCGGGCCATAAACCGCAATGATCCCCCATTTGAAGTTAAGGGCCATCTCGAAGATCTCCATGGTAACGAAGAACTTGCCCCGGTCCATGCTACCAACCTCAAAGGTGGCATCCTTGACACCTAGAAGGATGCCACCCGACTGGCCCGTGCTCCCACTAGAAGGGAGCCAGTGCCAAGCATATAAGTCGGAGCTCAAATGATCGAGCTCCGCAAGGGAAAATTCCGTCCGTATCATTTCTTGGATGGCCACAATGTTGATTCGTTCATTGCGCATGTACTCAATAAATTGGCGGCACCAGCCATCTTGGCCGAAGCCATGGATGTTCCAGAAAAGCATACGCATCATGAGACCATCGGGGGGCTGCTTGACCCCAAGACTCGGGATGCGCTCTGGGAGCGAAGAGCTGAGGTGCGGGAGCAGGTTCGGCCTCGGATCTCAGCGGGGGCAGCCACCGCCTGTGATTGAGCACTCGGGGTGGCGGCGGCGGGGGCCTTTGACGAGGTCAGGAGGCGCAGCGGGCCTCGGCAAGACGGCGATCGAGGAACTCTCGAGCACGAATCTCCTCAATCTGAACTAACGGGGGGCTATATCTTCCCTGAACACGATGGCCGAGTCCGCAGCCACCTTAGCGAGGTGGCTGAGCGGAGCTGACTCTAGAGTAGAGCACGAGCAAGTAGCAGGAGTGGCGGGGATGGACGGAGTACCTGGCTCAAGGTTCCGGGCGGCAGCTCGAAGCTCTGCCTGCTCGGGGATAGGCAGAGCGGGGCTACCCTCTAGCCTAGCCGCCTCGATCCGGACACCGCGGTGAGAAGACGTCACTGGGGTCAAGGTCGATCTGCCCTGCCTGGAGTAGGCCGCC
>NC_057813.1:676815037-676835042 GCF_018294505.1 Triticum aestivum | reverse complement strand
GAGTGGGTGGGTGGGGGGGGGGGCACAGGGGTGGTCACCACCGCGGATGCCCCACCTAGGACGGAGCACGAGGAGGCTGGGGGGAGGGTCGATGGAGACGCCAGCGTGACGATGTCTAGAGCCTGTGAGGATGGTGTCAGGTCAGAACCAGGGGGCGGATCAACCACCCCTAGGTCCGACAAGACCGTCACGGCGCGAGGAGGGGAGGGGGGCGGGTCCCTGTCCTGGTCACTCCCCTCCTTCTCGGGCGGTGCAGGAGCAGTCGGAGGAGGTTGGGTGGCGGGCGACCGGTCGGCCCCGGCTAAGAGCACAGTGGGGAGGCTGGGAGGAGTACCGTCGGGGGAGCGTGGGTACGAAGCCGGAAGGACCTGGAGGCTCACGTCAGAAGCATCACTGCTATCAGCGGGGGGCAGAGAAGCCGAGCAGTGGGATCGGTCGGCCCCTGCGCCACCCCTGGCCGCTGAGGCAGGAGGGTGCTCGTGGTGGGGACTATCCTCATACTCCTCATCGTCGTCCTCCATGCCGGAGTTGTGGCCATGGCGGGGGCCACGGTCGCTGCGGTGGTCCCCCATGCCCCCACAAGCGGGGCCGCCCCCCAAGAGGCTGTCGTAGGGGATGCAGGGTGACCAACGTGGTTGGGCGTTTCAGGAGAGATCCGGAGGTCGAAACCCTGGTCGTTGAAGAAGACCCGGATCATGGCATAGAGCTTGGATGAGTCAAGAGATTTGACCTTGACCCGCACCTCCTCCTTGCGGAGGGAGAGCTCGTCCACCATGACCACCTTGCCGAGTATGCGGGACATGTTTCGAACGACCCTCTCTGAGCGCTCGATATCAAGGGGTCCCGGACAGGCACCGAGATCTCCACCACGAGCTTGTTGAGCGTGAGGGTGATGTCACCGCTGTAGGTGCCGTAGCCGTGGCTGACCGCGTCGGGGAACACCACCGAGAACTGGCCACCAGACAGCATGGTGACCTACCAGTCCCAGGTCCAGTGGTAGAGGTGGTTGAGGTCCGCCTCGATCATCTCAGGGGACTACACCCCATCCCGCACGGTGAAAATCGCTAGGAGCGAGTGTGAAGGTGGAGGGATGTCCGAGACCTCGCTGTGGAATTAGCCGAGGCCCTCGATCCCATGCCCGTACATCATCAACTCCTCCGACACCGGGTGGTCGGGGCATAGAGCAGTCGGATGGTCAGGGTCCGAGCACACAAAGCAGCACTGAGGACGCGTGCATGCCACCTAAGAGTGTCCAGCGAGGCCGTAGTTGAAGCACTTGATGAGGTTGGCGGCGCGGTCATCGGGGAGCAGGGCGGTCGAATTGGATGCACTCGGGTTGCGCGGAGGGGCCGCGGCCATGGCCGGACCGTTGCCATGGCCCAGACCCCTTTTCTTCTTGCGTTTGGGACATGCCTTGCCCCAGTCGGCAGCGGTGGTGCCCAACGGGAAGCTAAGCTCGCTGCGGTTCGGCTGGTAACGGCGCGGTTTGGCGATGGGAGCAAGATGATGGTCGCGGGCAGGGGAGCGGGAGCGTCCCCCGCGGGCCGGAGAACGGCCGGCGTCCCGGTGTCCAGGCGGAGAGGGGGAACGGCAGCGCTGCGTCCTCCAGTCGGAGGCCGGGGCGGGCGATCGGGATCGGGAGCAGTCCCGGCGGTCAGCCTAGGCCGGTGAGCGGCGCGGCGGGGATTGGTGCTCCGAGCGGGCTGGAGCATGGCGGTCTGAGCGGGGAGGGGAGTGCCGGCTGTTATGAGTCGTGAGCTGCCGGCGGAGGTCAGCCTCACATAAAGTATCTGCCACTAATCATATTATCATAGTATGTCTAATGTTTTCTTGAGTACTGTTTTCAAATATACATACTTCTAAGTATGTGTTCATCCTGTATATTCGTCATTTTTATATAAACAATCCCACTTCAATGCACCACAATTCTTTTGTTCGGTGATAGTGCAATGCTGAAGGAGGCGCCGTCAACGACATGGATGTGGCTTCATCAATTTTTTGGATTGCGAACACTCGAACATGAAAAGTGTCAACATGAATGAGTCACTAAAAATGTGATGCTTTTTTTCCCGGGGTGCAACGCATGGCACATTAAATTGTAGGCTAAAGAGAATCTTTTTTTAAGAAACACATTACAAACATAGGCACGCACAAACATACATACACACTCACCTTAGAGAGACTGAGCCAACAGGTCTTCAGATTTATGAAGTCACCATAAACATCTCGCTATTGATGCAAATGACTTCGAGCCTCTGCATATCCCACTAAAAATAGATACACCACTCCTCTTTCACCTGATGATAGTGCTAAGCCGAAGAAGGCGCCAACGAAGGACATCCCTACGACTTTTTCAACTCCATGCTTCATGGTGCGGAAACCATCAATCTTTTTGTTAACTGCAGACACCGTGTATGTATGTTTTTTTAGGATAAAGAGTTTCTCAGTTTGTTTTCGCTTTCAGAATATTCACATTTTTTGATATGTTCATGCTTTTTTTTAAATGCTCAAAACTTCCCAAAAAATGTTCCTTTTCAAAACATTAAAGGTTGTTCACAAAATTAACCAATATTAATAATTGTTTAATAAAATCATGTGTTCAAAAATGTTTTTCTCGAAAACAGATTTTAGTTCTAATAAAAAATCAAAATTTATCAATTGTTCAAATTTAAAAAATAAATAAATATTTTTTTCGAAAAGCAAATAATAAAATCGATTGATAGACTATTTCATGCACCACTACTCTTCCATCAGATGAAAGACATTAAAGTGGCTTTTTCACGTCCACGCTTCATGCTTCAAAAAGCGATAATAGTGTAATCTTATTACCGATGTTTATCAGAACTACATATATGAAATGTCGCGTAATTGCACATAGAGCAGGTTTTATGATTTTTTCCCCGCCCGTTGCAACGCACTGGCATTTGTGCTAGTCTTATACATGATCAGATTCATGATCACATGCAGATTACATAAGGGCGTCATGATGGTTCTTGTCCTTTTTTATTCAAATGAAAACAACAAGAAATTATTCTTACTGTTACAGTAGTAATTAGCAGGATTATCCTAGCAGCCGAGCCAATTTTCGTCATGTGAGTACAGAGTTATGGTAGGTCTTAATATTTGACGTGCAGAGCTCCTGCGGGTTCTTGGGAAAAAAGTTATGTAGCGAATTTTCATTGTAGACTTTACTGTGCCTTGATTTGTTCAGCCGGATCATGTGGAAGGCTGGAATTTTCAGACTATTTTCAGTTCTATGCCAAGCTCGAATTTGAACATAAGAATTAAGGTGTGTCTTAGGTGTGAATACGAAAAAAAGAGCCTTCAATTATTGCAATCAGAGGAAACTGTGTGATCCTTTGATGAAAACACAATTAGGATATATGTGATTTAATTTCATGCTATTGTTATTCGTTATTGAGCAGATGCTTACGTAGCAATAAAAAAATCTTGGAGTTAGTACGGTACGTAGGTCTCTTGATTGAGCGGCAGGTTAACTTGTCTGGAATATTAGAATATATGGACTTCACTCATAGCTCATCTATTTCTCAACGATCCACGTTTTTCTGTTTGCACTTCTTTCTTTCGAAAAGAGGGATCCAACATGTCATTAGGTAATACTCATGGATAAACAAGGATAAACATAGTACAGCAAACGACAACAAAGCAAGGGAGCCAAATAAAAGAACAACCTACAAAGAACCAAGAGATATGTGGATCCCATTAATTATTTTGATTGGAAGTCCAAGTGTTGATCTCAAATCGTTAGTAATTTGGCAAGGAGACTGTACTGGTACTTTCAGTTTTGTGATGATTTGCCTTTTAAACATGTTGGATTAACAAATTAGCAATGTTCAGGAGATAATGCACTGCTGCAAACAACTCATAATTGTCATAGTAGTTAGTAATTTATTGTATATCATTAATTATGCATCTCTTCATTTATAGTACTATTACATTGTGGATAAGCAGAAGCCCTTCTATTGGCATACATTTTGGAGTTTTAATAAAACTCTTCAGGTTTGTATGGTTTGTTATCTTCGGGAAAGGGCTTAACAAAGACGATCTTTATCTATGCCACGTAGATAAAGTATTGTCCATGGTAAAAAGGTATTTTGTTTTTGTTTGTATCGTCAATCAAAGTAAGTAGGCGCACAATACAGAAGAGAGACCTGATATGCTACTTGAGACTTCAATTATGCACTTTGTCATACTCCACCTAAACAAACTCAAACAAGGAGACATACATGTTTATCCATAAATGTACCATTGGACTTCCATCAGTTGTTACTTGGCTATTAATCTGCCAATGCTGATAACTGCACATAGGGAAGGAAGAAACAGTTTGTATATCTTTGTAAGGTTTACCATCTTATATCATTAATTCCCTCTACACAAAACATTTTTTAAAGAGCACACGGTAACTAGATCACCTAATTATTTGATGTGTGTTCTTTGATTAGGGAAAAGAAAGATTGAGAAGTACATGGAGACCACCCATTGATGCCTCATTGGCTGCCTACATCCATTCACTAGTAGAAAACAGGGCTTCGGTCCAGGCCTGCAGAGGGTATTATTCCCGGTTTACCTATGAACCGGGATCAATGGGCGCTTTAGTCCCGGTTCGTGAGGCTAGGGGGCCGGCCGGGCCTCGGGGGCCATTGATCCCGGTTCGTCTGACCCATTTGGTCCCGGTTCCAGACACGAACCGGGACCAATGGGCCTCGCTCCTGGCCCACAACCTTTAGTCCCGGTTTTAGTCACAAACTGGGACTAAAGAGAGGCCTATATATACCCCATTGCCCGCAAGCAGAGAAGTTCACTGCTCTGTTTTTTTGGCCGGCCGTGGGAGAGGTTTGTGGTGCTATAGCTCACCTCCTATGCACATGAGGTGCTCGATGAAATGCCCGAGCCACACTTAAGCTTTCTCCTCTTGAAGCTCCTTGTCCAAACTACATTTTCCTCAAGATTTGTCTAGGTTTGGCGGTCCGTCCAGTTCCGTCCCGGTCCTCACTGCCATCGATCGCCGGTGCCGATCTCGTCGCTGGCACCAGCGTGGTGAGCCTCTTGTTCTTATCTTCTTTCTAAAAGAAAAAAATGATGTTCTATTAATTTGGTTTTAATGTGATGATGAACTTCTATTAATTTGGTCAGTTCTCTATTCATGATGTTCTGTAATGGTTTTTGCCACACTTAATTATATATAATGCATGCAGATTAACCGGCAATGGGTGTACGGTGACAGACGCACCTCCGAGTACATTAAGGGCATGCATTATTTTCTCAAAGTGGGTGAGGCAAACAAGCATATTGGTTAAATGTGTTGTCCATGCCCTATTTGTGAGAATACGAAGTCTTACTCTAACCAGAAAACCCTTCACATCCACCTGCCTGAGAAGGGTTTCATGCCACACTATAATGTTTGGACCAAGCACGGAGAAAGAGGGGTTATGATGGAAGACAATGAATAAGAAGAGGATGATGACAACTATGTGCCCCATGAATACAGTTCTGCTGCAACGGGGGAAGCTCAAGATCAAGAGGAACCAGACGATGTGCCCGATGATGATCGTCACCGGGTCATTGTTGATGAAAAGAGACAATACGAAAGTGAAAAGGAGAAGTTGAAGTTTGACCCCATGTTAGAGGATCACAAAAAAGGGTTGTACCCCAATTGCGAAGATGGCAACACAAAGCTCGGTACCACACTGGAATTGCCGCAATGGAGGGTAGACAATGGTGTATCTGACAACGGATTTGAGAAGCTACTGAAAATATTGAAGAAGAAGCTTCCAAAGGATACCCTACTAGGGAAAACCCTAGTAGTAGTGCGGGTTTAAAGCCCACTAGTAGCGCGTGCTGCCGCGCTACTAATAAGCCGCTACAGCTATTACTTAGCAGTAGCACGTATGACACGCGCTACTGCTAAGACACATAGCGGCAGCGCTTCTTCTCTCACACGCTGCTGCTAATCTAGCTAGTTGCAGCGTGTTTACTATCCATTGCTACTAGTATTCTTTTTTTAGTTTATTTATCCGCCGTTATACAAATTTTTGTAAAATACCAATTATGAGGTTTATATCATTATGTCCATAACAATGTGTCAAATGAAGGTGGATTAGGTTCAAGTGGAGGCAATATGTGGTGCATGTCAAAAGTATACTACTAATCCAAACTTGATCTAGTTTGGACTAGTAGTACTTTCGATGTGCACCACATGTTGCCTCCACTTGAATCTAATCCGGTAGCACAAGCTATTTAATCATCATCATAGTCATTACCACCAAGAGTATTTATTTAATCACCACTAACACTAGCTAATAATAATCATCATAGTCATTACGACCAACACTAGCTATTTAATCATCATAGTAATAATGTAGCACATCATCATCTTCAAACTCATTTCTAGCTAGCTAATCACTCTTGCTGCTCACTCTCAGGTAAAATAACATAAAACATGTGTAGCTCTCCTCCTTCATCAAATTGGAGCATGCAGATGAACCTGTCTACTAATGGTGGGCTGCGCTTCTGTTTGCTGCCCCCTAGTACTTCTCTGCGCTCCTCCATCACAAATTTGGTCCAGTATTTCACTATTAAGAATTCGTCGCTAATCCTGAATGCACTAAAATGATTTGTATGATATATTGGCCGCAAGCTAATAGTACTCATGGTATCTTTAGTCTCGATCCCATGAGGCACAACATTCATCGGGAGTCCTTGTTGAATAACATCGTATGGTAACATACTTAGCAATGAAGTTTAGCTTAAAAAATAATGTATGGAAAAGATGCACTGAGGACAAATAGTAAAAATCTTACCATCCTTCCTAAATATATGTGAGTGTAGTTCATTACGAACACTATTGGTCCCATGTTTTCAGTAGTAACATTTCTAAATGCAGGAAGAAAATTTGTCTTGACAGTATCAAGATCTGCAAGCCATGAAACATAATGACTTAGCTCCTCGCAGTTTAGTTCAGCCCCGGCACAGTAGTAGGTCCTGTCTACCAAGCGCTGGACATGTTTGCTTGAACCGAAATACGCTGACAATAAAAATTAGTTGTCAACTATTTTTGAATAAACAATATCAAAGACATAAATATGGTAGAGAAACTCACATAATGGTATAATTGGAGGCATCTGCACATCGACCCATATGTCGGTATTACATTCAATATCATCTTTCGGACGAATATCAAAGGTGATAACCATATCAGGCTCAAATGCATAAGTCTTGGATAGTGCTCGCCATGTTTTTCATCCAAAATAGGTGTAGTCGTCTGAATTGTATAATTTTGCATGGAAAATATAACCATGCTCGGTCTTCAAGTAAACTTTCTTGACCTCCATAGTACGACTGAAACCTATCTTATCCAATACAAAAACTCTTGCATGGCAGGGGATACGCTAGTAGAATAGTAAAATAAATAAATTATAAGTTGAAGTAAATGAAGCAGATGTCATGCTTAATTACGAAAAAGACATGTCGTTGTGACTTACTGTATCCACTTCAAAGTTCTCGTCCAGCTTGATGCTGAAGCGCCTATCATCATCTTGGAAGATTACGTCGCATAGGCCACGCTCATCTTCGCAGTATTTGCAAATACCGAAATGCTTTTCGTCGTCAGACATTTCCTATGTTCATAGTTGAAACATTAATTGAAAATCGATCGAACAAAACTACCAGGATACTCAACAGACAAATCCGAGGCACTCGATATTTCCTACATATTCTGGCACAAGTCAAGCCAAAATTCACGGAAAAATCTGGCATGACCTTTGCTAAAATAGGACATATCGAGCGCCTGAAATTTGCTGGAATGGAAATGAATCAACACTCCGGCAAAACATAGGCCACTCGGAGGTGTAACCTGCAAACATGACTGGCCACTTGGGCAAGCACATATCCTATTTGAGCAACACAAGATATACAAGAAGTTCTTACTAACTAGTTCTATTAATTCAACTAGTTCTTACTAAAAATAAAATTACTATAAATAAAAATAAACTAGTACCTAATTAGTACCTAGTTCTTACTAACTAATTAGTACCTAGGAACTATAAATAATTTTTTTACTTGTTTTATGATTCATCTTAGAAATTTGATTTGTTCCCACCCTTACATGAACCTTAACTAATTTGAGCCGCATCCGCATCCGATTTGTTTCCACCCTTACATGAACCCTAACTAATTTGATGCAACTAAAATATGAAGAAACCCTAGGCAGAGGTAGGGGAGAGGGAGGAGCAGGCGTACTCACCTCGGGTGCCTGCGACGAGGGAGGGGCAGGCTGTGTTGAGGTCGGGGTCGGAGCTCGGGCGCGTGGCGGAGGGCGGCGTCAAGGTAGGGGGAGGCGTCCGGGCGGCGTTGAGGTCGGGGGCAGGGGCGTCGTTGAATCCGGGGCGGCGTAGAGGGTGTGTGGAGAGCGCACGGTGGCCAACGGGCGACAGCTGCGGCGAGAGCGAAGGAGTTGGATTTGGGGGAAGTGGCCGTGGGGAAGGACAAACCCCGTGGTTAAGTCAGAAGTATCAGTAGCGCGTTCCAGAAAGCACGCTGCTGCTACATTAGCTACAATGCGTTCTGGGATACACGCTACTGCTACTCCTTTCACTTTTTCCCCTTTTTCATTTATTTTTCTTCACATTTTATTTTTCTACTTTCACCTTATTCTATTTATTTCATTTTCAATTACCTTTCTATTTGCTTTCCATTTAATTTTAGATCCTTTAGCAGTAGCGAGTTTAGAAGAAAACGCGCTGCTACAAAGAAAGTAGTGGTAGCGCTGTTCAATATAGATCGCTACTACTATGTGTTGCCTATGGGCTAATCCGTGGGAATTTTAGTAGTAACGTGTTTAGAACAAGGCGCGCTACTGCTAGAACTTTATCTGAAGCGCTTTGCGCAGGCGCGCTACTGCTGCTTAGCACCAGCGTGCTTTTTTGACCCACGCTACTGCTAAAGTTGTGTGTATAAGGTTTTCCCTAGTAGTGATAACGAATTTCCAGATAGTATATATAGAGCAAATAAGGTTGTATGCCCTCTAGGATGGGAGGTGCAGAAGATACATACATGCCCTAGTGACTGCCTCCTCTACCGCGGTGCGTACAAGGATTTGAACGCATTCCCGGTATGTGGTGCATTGCGGTATAAGATTAGACGAGATGACCCTAGTGATGTTGACGACGATCACCCCAAGAAGATGGTTCCTCCCAAGATGATGTGGTATGCTCCTATAATAAGACGGTTGAAACGTCTGTTCAGACATAAAGAGCATGCCAAGTGGATGCGATGGCACAAAGAGGACCATAAGAAAGATGGGAAGTTGAGAGCACCCGCGGATGGGACACAGTGGAGAAAAATCAAGAGAAAGTGGGGAGACTTTGCAGGTGACGCAAAGAACGTATGGTTTGGTTTAAGCGCGGATGGCATTAATCCTTTTGGGGAGCAGAGCAGTAATCATAGCACCTGGCCCGTGACTCTATGTATATATAACCTTCCTCCTTGGCTGTGCATGAAGTGGAAGTTCATTTTGATGCCAGTGCTCATCCAAGGCCCTAAGTAACCTGTCAAGGACATTGATGTGTACCTAAGGCCATTAGTTGAAGAACTTTTACAACCGTCGAATGAAAAAGGTGTACGTGTGTGGTATGAGCAAGACCAGCATAAATTTGACCTACATGCATTGCTGTTTGTAACCATCAATGATTAGCCGGCTCTCAGTAACCTTTCAGGACAGACAAACAAGGGATACCATGCATGCACGAACTCTTTAGATGACACCAAAAGTACATATTTGGACAAATGCAAGAAGAATGTGTACCTGGGGCATCGTCGATTTCTTCCAACCAACCATCAATGTCAAAAGAAAGGCAAGCATTTCAAAGGTGAGGTAGATCACCAGAATAAGCCCGTCGTACGTACTGGTGATCACATACTTGCTATGGTCAATGATTTACAAGTAATCTTTGTAAAAGGTCCTGGTGGACTATCTGTTTTGAATGACGCTGAGGATGCGCACCCATGTTGAAGAAGAAATCTATATTTTGGGACCTACCCTACTAGAAAGACCTAGAGGTCTGCTCTGCAATCAACATGATGCATGTGAAGAAGAATCTTTGCATGAACCTGTTAGGCTTCTTGGGCGTGTATGGGACGACAAAAGATACACCGGAGGCACGACAGGACCAGCAACGTGTGCATGAAAAAGACGACATGCCTCCAAAGCAGTACGAAGGTCCTCCCAGCTACGCTCTTACCAAAGAATAGAACAAAATCTTCTTTGAATGCCTGCTAAGTATGAAGGTCCCATCTGGCTTCTCGTCAAATATAAAGGGAATAATAAATATGGCCGAGAAAAGGTTTTAGAACGTAAAGTCTCATGACTACCACGTGATTATGACGCAACTGCTTCCAGTTTCATTGAGGGGGCTTCTACCGTAAAACGTTCAATTAGCCTTTGTGAAGCTATGTGCACTCCTCAATGCAATCTCCACAAGGTGATCGATCCAGAAATCCTACCAAGGTTAAGGGGTGATCTGACGCAATGTCTTGTCAGTTTCTAGCTGGTGTTCCTAGCATCTTTCTTCAATATCATGACGCACGTCCTAGTTCATGTAGTCGGCGAGATTGCAATTCTGGGCCCTGTATTTCTACACAATATGCTCCTCTTTGAGAGGTTTATGGGAGTCTTAAAGAAATATGTTCATAAACGTGCTAGGCCAGAAGGAAGCATCTCCACGGGCCACCAAAGAGAGGAGGTCATTGGGTTTTGTGTTGACTTCATTCCTGACCTTAAGAAGATTGGTCTGCCTCAATCGCGGTATGGGAGGAGACTGACTGGAAAAGACATGTTAGGAGGGGACTCAATAATATGTAGGGACGGGCATTCGTGGTCTCAAGCACACTACACAGTTTTACATAATTCTTCCTTGGTGATCCCGTATGTCAATGAACACAAGAATATTATGTGCTCCAAACACCCGGAGCAGTGTGACGACTGGATTACATGTGAACCCATTAGGACTTTTAGTTGTTGGTTGCAAACACATCTCATGGGTGACAACGCTGTTTCTTATGAGCTGTACTCGTTGGCCAGGGGACCATCTTCGACTGTATTGACTTACAAATGGTAGGAGATAAATGGGAATACATTTTACACGACCGCCCAAGATCAAAAGAGCACCAACCAAAACAGTGGTGTCCGCTTTGATGCAGCAACCAAGAGGGGAAAGGGCACATATTATGGTTATATAGTGGACATATGGGAACTTGACTATGGACATGATTTTAAGGTCCCTTTGTTTCAGTGCAAATGGGTCAATCTGTTAGGAGGTGGGGTACAGGTAGACCCACAGTACTGAATGAAAACAGTGGATCTGAATAATCTTGGGTACACAGATGAACCATTTGTCCTAGCTAATGGTGTGGCGCAGGTTTTCTATGTGAAAGACATGTCAACCAAACCCAGAAAAAGAAAAGATAATGAAGCGAATACATCATATGATGAGCCAAAGTGCCACATAGTTCTTTCAGGAAAAATAGATATCGTGGGAGTGGAGGGCAAGATAGACATGTCTGAAGATTATGAAAAGTTTCATGAAGTACCTCCCTTCAAAGTCAAGGCTGGCCCAAGCACCCTGTTAAACGATGAAGATTATCCATGGTTACGGCGCAATAAGAAAAGGACACAAGCAAAGAAAAAGTGAAGACTTTATCTCCACAACTATTATGATGATGTCTTTGATCTAGAATATCACTGTAGTTACATGTCAAGAAATGAAATCCCTTTGTAACAGATGAAAAATACTTTTTAATTTCAATTATGATGATGTCGTAACCCTCTCAACTTTTTCAAACATGCTATGTGGGTGAAATGATGATACCATGCCAACTTTCAACCTTTTCAGAGTTCATTTGTAGTGCTTTTCCATTTCAGGGTCACTTAGCTAAAAAATCAATAAATGCATGAAAAATAGAAAATGAAGTCAGAAAGGGTTGAAAATTGATGATCTGGCTTTGAATGGTGCATTTTGAACATACAAAAAGTCTTGAGTTCAAATAAGTTCAAAAAAATGAGATCTCTTTGTAAAAGATGAGTTTTCGTCTGAAACCCTGATACTTCGAAAGAGATTGACCGTTTTGTACATGAAGTGTATCTAGTTTTTGCTGTAACCCTCTCAATTTTTTAGAACATGCTATGTGGGTGAAATGATGATACCATGCCAACTTTCAACCATTTAAGAGTTCATTTGCAGTGCTTTTCAATTTCAGGGTCATTTAGCTCAAAAAAATCAATAAATGCATGAAAAATAGCAAATGAAGTCAAAAAGGGTTGAAAATTGTTGATGTAGCTTGGAATGGTGCTTTTTAAACACACTAAAATTATCGAAGTATTATTTTGTTCAAAACATTAATAGCAAAAAGAATTTTCATAAATATTTTTTCGTTAGAAACTTTAATAGCAAACTAAAATAACAAAAGATGTTTTTGATTAAAACAGACATTTAAAATAACCTAAAAATTACCAAATTGAATATAATGATAAAACACATTAATATTAAATAACAATAAAAAGAATCACTCAAAAGTCTATTTTTATAGTAAAGTTATTCATAAACTAGTGATTCATACAAATTTCATAGAATTCGAATTTAAACTATTCAAATTTGAAAACTAATGGCACTAACAAAAAGTCTATACTTTTTGTCACCTAAAAGTAAAAAGAATCACTGAAAATTGTAAGTAGAAACAAAATAAAATAAATAAATAAAAAAACTAAACAAAAAAACTAAAAAAACTAAAAAATTAAAAAATGCCATCTACTGAGCTACCACGGCCCGAATACGACTAGAAACCCAACCAAACGCTAGGATTCACGCCCGCATATGGCTGTGTAGGCCCACAGGTAGAGAGAGTGTATGTAGGCCCATAAGCCTGCATTATAGAGGAGCTTGACATCGAAGGGGCAGCAGGGCTTATAAACAGGTCCTGGCCTCTCTCAGCTGGAGGTGGGACTAAACTTCCACCACACCGCGTCTGTGCACAGGACATTGGTCCCGGTTCTTGCCACCAACCGGGACCAATGCCCACATTTAGTCCCAGTTGGTGCCACCAACCGGGACCAAAGGGCTCTTCTTCTTGCCCTTTGGGCTGCTGGAAATTGACCTTTAGTTCGGTTGGTGCCACGAACCGGGACCAAAGGTCACTACTCCCCCCTTTGGGCTACTGGAAATTGACCTTTGGTCCCAGTTGGTGGCACCAACCGGGACTAAAGGTTCACATTGATCCCGGTTTTTGCCACGAACCAGGACCAAAGGTGGTTTCTATATAAACCACCAGTTAGGAAATTCCCCCACCCGGACATTCTTCTCTCAAACGCCGCCAGGCTGCTCCTCGACACTGGCTGCGCCCCTACCGCGACAGCGTCGTCGCCTCCCTGAGCCGTCCCAAGGTCACCGTCGCCGTTGCCGCCCGCTCCACGCCGCTGTCGCCGCCCACTCCTTGTCACCATCACTGCCCGCTCCTCGTCGCTGTCGCTCCGCGCCCCTGACCATCCCCGACGCGCCGCCCCGTGCCCCTGCCTTGACGCAGGCTGCCCGTGCCCGGTGATACGTCTCCAACGTATCTATAATTTTTATTGTTCCATGCTATTATATTATCCATCTAGGATGTTTTATATGCATTTATATTATATTTTATATGATTTTTGGGACTAACCTATTAACCTTGAGCCTAGTGTCAGTTTCTGTTTTTTCCTTGTTTTTGAGTTCTACAGAAAAGGAATACCAAACGGAGTCCAATTGATGTGCTAATTTTTGATGATTTTTTATGGACCAAAGGAAGCCCCAGGAGTAAAAGAGTTGGGCCAGAAGAGTCCCGAGCAATCCACGAGGTTGGAGGGTATGCCCTACCCCCTTGGGCGCGCCCCCTGCCTCGTGGATCACTCGGAGACCCTCCTGACACGAGACCGACGCCAAAAATTCCTATAAATACAGAAACCCCCGAAAAGAAATATAGATCGGGAGTTCCGCCGCCGCAAGCGTCTGTAGCCACAAAAAACCAATCTAGAGCCCGTTCTGGCACCCTGTCGGAGGGGGGGAATCATCACCTATGGCCATCTTCATCATCCCGGCGCTCTCCATTACGAGGAGGGAGTAGTTCACCCTCGTGGCCGATGGTATGTACCAGTAGCTATGTGTTTGATCTCTCTCTCTCTCTCTCATGTTCTTGATGTGGCACGATCTTGATGTGCCGCGAGCTTTGCTATTAAAGTTGGATCTTATGATGTTTCTGCCCCTCTACTTCTTGTAATGGATTTAGTTTTCCCTTTGTAATGGATCATGTAGTTGACGTCGTATTTGTGGCAAAGCCACCATTCATAATTATTTCATACATGTCACTCTTGATTCGTTACACATCCCGGTACACCGCCAGAGGCATTCATAAATAGTCATATTTTTTTCTAAGTATCGAGTTGTAATTCTTGAGTTCTAAGGAAAAAAAAGTGTGATGAACCCATGGAACGCAGCGAGACTCCGAACATTCTATGCCTAGTGCCGAACACAGTGTTTGTCTCCTTACCTCCGCTTCTTCGATTTTGTTCGCCTTTTTTCCTTTCTCGCCCTCTTTTCCTTATCACTTACAGCCTTAAAAACTGTACGAATGCTTTGATCGCTCCGGCCGCACTATGCATGCACTCTATACCTGGGGGCTTCCTATACGGAAGCTAAATATAACTACTTTAATGGCTTCCTGCCAGCCACATATGTGTTTTCTTCCCATATGTGCCTTTTCTTCACCATTATATGCATCAATATGACTTAAGTTTTGGCCATGTTGGGTTGCCTGGATCTTGTGTTTCTTCCCAACGTTCCCGTTAATTCGGCTAGGGCATAAGGGGAGCACCTCTATGATTCTTACTGTCGGTTGAGCCGGATGTGTACCTCAGACTGGGTGAAGCCCAAAGCTAGCATTCTTAAGGGAATATTCGGTCGGTGAACAAAAGATGTTCTCGTTCATTACAACTTAAATCCCCATATGTTTTGTTTCCTGTGTTTCTGTTCGCAGTTTGGACATGCACATCGATGCATGCGTACCTAGTGAAAGGAACACTACTAGAAAAAGGGCTAT
The DNA here is from genome assembly GCF_018294505.1 of Triticum aestivum. Taxonomy (NCBI): domain Eukaryota; kingdom Viridiplantae; phylum Streptophyta; class Magnoliopsida; order Poales; family Poaceae; genus Triticum; species Triticum aestivum. The sequence goes on along the minus strand of NC_057813.1, from coordinate 676,819,910 downwards.
AGGTGGGATTGACACTAATGGCGCACCAGACAGGCGGTGCGCCATTAGTATATACTAATGGCGCACCACATTCTGCTACGTCATTAGTGTTGAAACTACTAATGGCGCACCAGGCCCGAGGTGCGCCATTAGTATCAAATTTTTTTGAACTAGTGCGCCTGTCCAAACATACTAATGGCGCATCCAGACGAAGTGCGCCATTACTAGTTGTAACTAGTAATGGCGCACCTGTCGGAAAGTGCGCCACTAATATTGTTTTTTTAATTATATTTTTTATTCCTTTTTTGCAAAACTACTAATGGCGCACTTCTCCACCATGCGCCATTACTAGTTTAAACTAGTAATGGCGCACTCTGGGGAAGTGCGCCATTAGTATGTTTTTTTAATTATTTTTTTGCAAAACTACTAATGGCGCACCACCAGAAGGTGCGCCATTAGTAACCTAGATTACTAAGGGCGCATTTGTGGTTGGTGCGCCATTAGTAAGTGGGTAGCAACAAGATATTTTGGACAGCCTCTCCTACCCACACTCACTTTCCCCCCACTTCATTCTCTCCAACGCGTCCTCCTTGTCTCGGGTGCCTCCTCTTTTTCACCTCATTTCCACCATAGATTCATTCAAATTAAGTGGTTTAATTACCTTGTTTTGATAGGTAAGTAAGGGGGGAAGCTATATTTATGTTGTTCTCCCTACAACAATGTGCACATGCACTTTTTATGGCCTAGCTAGCTAGATCTATGTATGTTCGTGGTGTTGCATATGTTTGTGGTGTTGCATATGTGTTTGTGTTTGGAGGTCTACCGGTATTTGAAATGCGATAGTTGCCAATATTTTGCCGGAATGTTGATTCATTTCCGTTTCGGCGAGAATTTTGGCATTAAGCATTCTTTTTGGTCCTATTTTTAGGAAAAGTCATGCCAAAAATTTTCTTGGTTCTAAAATATCATTTTGCTCTACCCCGCAGGCGACCATGGTCCGCACGATGACCGAAGGCATCGTGAATAGGTTTTTTAGGTCCGCGAAGGCCGAGATGCTTCAAAAGAACGAGACGGAGATAAGATGTCCGTGTCGAAGATGCAAGCTGAAGAGCCTTATTGCGGACCCGGATTCCGGGTAGGTGCGGGACCACCTGCTCTTGCGTGGTTTCATGGATGGCTATCGGTGGCAAGGTGATGAAGATGACTACGAAGTCGTCCATGGGGGCCGGGCAAGAAATGAGGAAGGGCAGCAAGACAACCACCGCGGCTCGGGCGGGCGAGAAGACGAAGAATCCCCAGGAGATGATCACGATGGTGATGCTGTACACAGTCATCATGTAGAAGATGCAGGACATGATGATGAGGAAGATGCCGGAGCAGACGACGGGCATGATCATGAAGATGATGATGCCGGCGGAGCAGACGACGCTGGACCATCGATGGGCTGGGTGCAGGACCCTCATATTCAAGAGCTGCTTCTCAAGCAGACGGATAACGCAAGAGCTACCGCCCGAGAGAAAGCCAAGATGGATCAACTTGAGTTAGACGCGGCTACTCCATTGTATGAAGGATGCAGGCCCGAGGATACCCGCCTGAAAGTAACACTCATGGCTCTGGAGATGAAGGTAAAACACAAAATGACACGCACGAACGTCTTCCGAAGGGGAACAAGTGCCCGACCAGTTTGGAGGAGGCGAAGAAAATCGTGTGTCCTCTCGATTTTACTGCACGTGAAATACCATGTGTGCATGAACAATTGCATCATTTATCGGGACGAGCACGCGGAGTCTACCATATGTCCGGTGTGCGGCGTCACTCGATACAAGAAGAGGAAGAAAGCTCCTCGAAAAGTGGTGTGGTACTTTCCGATCACTCCTCATCTACAGCGGTATTTCGTAGACCCTAAGGTAGCAAAGCTCCTGCGTTGGCACGCGGATAGGGAGGAGAAGAAGCGAGAAGATGACGCAAATGATCCGGAGATAGATAAAAAAGACAAGATGCTGAGTCACCCTAAGGATGCGAGCCAGTGGAAAGCGTTGAACTTCGAATACCCAGAATTTGGGAACGATCCGAGGAACATTGTGCTGGGCGCGAGCACCGATGGAGTCAATCCGTTTGGCAGCCGGAGAAGCACACATAGCACCTGGCTTGTGTTTGTGTGGATGTACAACCTTCCCCCCTGGTTGTGCATGAAGAGGAAGTACATTCACATGAGTATGTTAATTGAAGGGCCGAAACAACCAGGGAACGACATCAATCTGTATCTGGGGCTGCTGAAAGAGGAGCTTGACATGCTGTGGAAAACGCCAGCCAATACGTGGGACGCCGGAGAGAAAGAATATTTCCCTATGAGAGCCGCACTGCTCACGACGGTGCACGACTATCTCGGTTACGGATATCTCGCGAGGCAGGTAGTCCACGGATTTTCTGGATGCGTAAGGTGCATGGATGACACAACGTATCGCCAGCTAGATAGAGATCTTGGGTCTTCGAAAACTGTGTTCATGGGACATCGAAGGTGGCTTCGCGATGATGACCCGTGGAGGAAACGCAAGGATCTGTTTGATGGTGAAACCGAACCCCGAAAACGCCCGTGTACGAGGAGCGGCGAGGAAATAGACAAGTTGTTGAAAAATTGGAAAGACTGCCCACTGCCGGGAAAGAAGCGAAAGGCGCCAGAACCGCTGCTGAAGGTATGGAAAACGAGGTCTGTTTTCTAGGACATGCCGTACTGGAAGATCCACCGTGTGCCTCACAGCCTTGATGTCATCCATATCATGAAGAACGTGTGCGAGAGTCTGCTTGGTACCCTGCTCAACATGCCAGAGAGGACCAAAGATGGGCCGAAAGCAAGGGCAGACTTGAAATCAATGGGCATCAGGCAGGAGCTTCACGCTAATGATGATGATGATGATGATGATGATGATGATGATGATGATGATGAGGCGAAGAAGGACACAGAAAGTCGTCGCAAAGGCAAAAAGGCCAAGAAGACCGGAAATGACTACCCTCCCATGTGCTTCACTCTAAGTCAGGAGGAGATCGAGAAGTTTTTCACCTGCCTCCTAGGAGTAAAACTTACTTACGGTTACGCGGGGTAGATAAGCAGATACCTAGACCCAGCGAAGCAGAAGTTCAGCGGGATGAAGTCTCACGACTGTCACGTGCTGATGACGCAAATACTTCCAGTTGCAATCCGTGGGATCATGGACGCGCATGTCCGTGAAACGCTATTTGGCCTATGCAACTTTTTCGACGTCATCTCTCGGAAGTTGATTGGCGTGAGGCAACTCAGAAGGCTACAGGAAGAGATCGTGGTGATACTATGCGAGCTTGAGATGTACTTCCCGTCAGCATTCTTCGACGTTATGGTGCATCTGCTGGTCCATATCGTGGAGGATATCATCAAACTCGGGCCGACGTTCCTACACAGCATGATGCCGTTCGAAATGATGAGTGGTGTCATCAAAGGATACGTTCGGAACATGTCACGTCCAGAGGGAAGTATAGCCAGGGGCTTTCTGACCGAAGAGTGCATCTCCTACTGCACGAATTATCTAGGCATCAAGAACCCCGTTGGTCTGCCCGTCAATAGGCACCTCGGCAGGCTCGCTGGATGGGGTCACCGTGAGGGTCGCCGCGAAATGCATGTCGACTTCGAGGGTCGACTCACCGACTTTGAAAGAGCAAACCTAGTCGCGCTACAACACATAGACGTGGTCGATCCTTGGGTGGTATAGCACAAAACCTTTATTGAGAAGAGGTACAATGACCGAGGCCAACAGAGGACGGACGGAGATATACTCACAGAGCACAACTCATGTTTCACGCGTTGGTTCAAGCAGAAGCTTCTGTCGTACCCTTTACATGAGGATTCTTCCGCGGAAGAACAACTCATATTCGCCTTGTCACAGGGCGCCGAGCACAACCTGATGACCTATGAGGCGTACGATATCAACGGCTACACATTCTACACCGAGGACAAGGACATGAAGAGAGATGGTTATCAGAACTCCGGGGTAACGATGGAATCCTACACCGGTAAGGACAAGGACAGATACTACGGAAGGATCGAGGAGATCTGGGAGCTGAGCTACGCTGGAGAGAAGGTGCCGATGTTCCGTGTCAGATGGGCCAAGAGCGTCCTAAAAGAAGATCGATATTTCACCACCATGGTTATACCCGAAGCCAAATCCAAGACCGCGGGCGCAAACGTCACCGCGAAAAATGAGCCATGGGTACTGGCTTCCCAAGTGGACCAATGCTTCTTCATTACCGACCCGCCAAAGCCCAGTCGTGTTGTCGTGAGGAGAGGCAAAAGGAAGATCATCGGAATGGATGGAGTAGCCAATGAGCAAGACTTCGACAAGTATGGCGACCCGAGGATCGAACATGACGACGATGATGAAGTAGCAGCATACACCACAAGAAGAAGCAGGACCACCCTACCTAAAGGACGTCCGTTCCATAGAAGAACTCCATTTGCAAAAAAGAAGGGCAAGAAGAATGTGAACAGATAGCTAGCTCAGATCGATTGTATTTAAATCGTAGCCTTTATTTCTCGATTGTATTTCATGGGCACTTTTTGAACTATCATGAATATTTTTAAATTTCATGGACACTTGATCTCGATCCCCCTCCATCTCGATCGCTATCCCACCTCGCCAGATCCGGTCCCCCTCGCCGCCGAGAAGCCCCCAGTCCACCAGCCGCCGCGCCGACCCCCCGCACCCTTGATTCCCCTACTCAACCGCCGCCGCTGACCCCCCGCACCCCTCCCCTACTCAACCGCCGCCGCCGACCCCCCGCACCCCGCGCACCCTCCCCGCTCCACCAGCATTACTGTTTGATGATATTTTTAAAAAAATTATTACTGTCTTATAAAAAAATATTA
>NC_057813.1:676781445-676814909 GCF_018294505.1 Triticum aestivum | reverse complement strand
CCCGCACCCTTGATTCCCCTACTCAACTGCCGCCGCTGACCCCCCGCACCCGTCCCCTACTCAACCGCCGCCGCCGACCCCCCGCACCCCGCGCACCCTCCCCTGCTACACCGACATTCCTTTTTGATGATATTTTTAAAAAAATTATTACTATCTTATAAAGAAAATATTACTGTTATGATTTAAACAACTTTGAACATATTTATACACAAATAAGTATCAAACATCATTTTAAATGCATAAAAAAAATTGTGGAGCTTGGGAATCGAACCCAGGACCTCCTGGTGTGAGAACTGGCTGCTGACCAGTCGAGCTAGTAGAGGGAACTTGGTGTGGATCAGGTCAGGTGGGAGATAACCTGTTGGCTCGAGCAGAAATCAAAAAAAAATACTAATGGCGCACCAGGGTGAGGTGCGCCATTAGTATGGATGTACTCATGGCGCACCGAGGGGTGGTGCGCCATTAGTATTGTGCCCCCATCCATATTTCCTCCCCGGCCCTCGATCCCCTTCTCGCCCTCGCCCTCGATCCCCTTCCCCTCTCCTCTCCCGACGCCGCTGCCCCGCCGCCTCGATGCCGCCCCGACGCCGCGACGCCGCCCCGTCGTCCTCGTCTCCGCCCCGACGCCCCACGTTGCGACGCCGCCCTCTCCTCTCCCCATGCCGCCGCGCCGCCGCTTTTGATCGTTACTACTCTGATTCCATGTGCTTTACTGGATACTGCTATCTTTGGTTCCACATTATTTGTCAATTAGCATGAGTCCATGATGAAGTTTCACCGGTGCTATTTTTAAGTTTGTGTGGGTGGCAGTGTATTGGGGTCAACCGGCCAGTTTGAACCATGCATGCTGTTAAGCTTCATGCACTAGCAATCCACATATACACTTCAACACATGCCATCTTGATGCAAGTGTAGGATTAATATGGGTGAATATAGGTCAGCCAAGTTGGGGTCAACCGACATTTCTAAAAATCACATATTAATGTTTCAGAATCATGCAACAAAAGAAACAAGGTCATGGGTTATTCTTAACTGTTGTTTCGGTGGATGTTGGTTGTTCAATAGCTGGTTTCTAACTGAGACATGGGCATATGAAATTGCACCCAATACATCAGCATTTGTCTCTGATTTAAGGTGTGAACTCATGAGAATAAGACTGTCTGTGGTTGCTTTCTTACATCCATGTTGTTTCCAACAATTCCTTCCGCCTAATAGGAAAACATAAGAGTTTGTTTCTTGAGATCACTTGGTACAGATTTTTGAAAAAAAATACTTGGTACAACGAGAAACTAGGTACTAGATAATTGAGGTGTTCTGTCCCAACCAGAGGATATGATTCATCACCTTACCCTATGAACATCAATGCTAGTCTGGAACACTCAGTATGAAGGTACAGCGCCATATGCACAACAGTTGTGTTTATTTTGACTGACATTTGCTGCCCATGCATGTTCATGCTTGTTCTGCCTCACTTCACAAGCACATATTATTCCATATTACTCTCCAGATTACCGCTTGTGAGGATGTCTCTGAGGTTGATGCTGGGGGATGAAGGATAACTTGGTGTAGGAAAATTAACAAGATGAACAGATACTTGTTGCTTCCTTTAATAAACTAATCAAACATGTTGAAGCATCAGTCAACTGTTGGGCAGCTCTAGCCTGCCTGCCACCATTCCACCTTTGTTTCTGCCCATATAATCCAACATTCAACTGTTGGAGAGAGAAGTTCTTTAAAAAAAATCCCTTTCTTATCATCGGTGTGTGATTTAGTTAAGTTCGGTAGATTTAGAAAATTGTATAGATTTACCCTGTACTCAAAACTATCAGTCTCAAGTTTCGGCACTGAAAGTTAACATGTTTGATATCCTTGTTTGCCATGGAGTAAATAGGTTTCTTGGTGCTGCACTAGTTACTGCTTAACCAGGAGAAAATAGTTGAGCATTTGAACTCATGCCGTCACCGGCTTGTTATTTTTCTGTGGACTTCCTCATGCTTGATTATTACCCTCTTATATATACATACATGGTATGTTTAAGTTTCAAGATAACTGACTAAACTGATTTTATTCTGTTGTACCAAGACTCTCCATCACATGTGCTGTACCAAGACTCTCCATCACATATACTTGGTTAGTCGTTGTCAGTTATGTGCAGGTGAGGCCATCACGTAACAGAGATTAATTAAGGGACTCCATGCATGATCACTCTCTGACTCTGTAATATACAATCAATTAGCCTGCACCTATAGCTAGCACAGCTGTGCAAGGGCATTAGTGTGGCAAACTGTTCCAGCATCATCCCCCGCAGAGACATTAATTTGAGAGCCTAAAATCAGAGAGCCCAAACCTCCATTAATTTGAACCAAGGTGACATATCAAGCCAAGTTATTTATGAAAAATGATGATGATATACAAAAAAATTGGAAGTTCTTATACTGTTCTGCAAGTAGATTACTCTGTGTTTTGAACGATGTTAGGTAGAAAGTGTACTTACAGTGTCCAACCAAACCTCGTGAAACTATTACAAGTTCATCTTCTAATTTTATTATCTAGTTCATCTCTCCGAAACTGATGTTTTCAGTCTCATATATACAATGTAGTAACCCGTGAACTTGCCGAATGTCGGTGTTCCTTATAATCTCCATTTGCAAAACGTCATATATTTGAGGTTCCTATAATCTGTTCGGAAAACATGATAACATAATACTAGCTCTAGCCAGTAGCTGCCAATTTGTTTCTTATGTTGTGCGATTGACTTGCTTCCACATTTGTGTTCTTGCTAGGGACTGTTTAAAATGCTGGGATCAGTTTTGGAGACTGACCGACAATTTAGTACTGCTGGTGCATTTCCTTTTAGTCTTAGGTCATAAACTACTCTTTGCGAACATAAATAGATGATCTCAAATCACCATAGTACTGTAGAAATGGTTTAATGCTACTTCTGGCGTTCTTACTTCAGCATCTGTATGCCCATGCAATGATTTTCTTTGTTGTGATGGAGGCTTTTTTTGCCTTGTCCACCCGAGAGGCCCTTGAGTTTGCTGGAATGTTGATTAATTTCCGTTCCAGCAAATTCGGGTACTCCATATGTCCTATTTTCAGCAAAGGTCATGCTGAAATTTTCCGTGAATTTTAGCATGACTTTGCTAAAAATAGGACATATGGGGTACTTGTGACTAATGATGAAAGCTTAGGCTTTTAGGGTGCCTCGGCATCGAAAAACCCTCAATGATAAAAGCTTAGCTTTTAGGATGCCTCGGTGTCGACAAACCCTAAATGATGAGACCATGATCTTGTTCCTTGACAATAACCAACTTTTTGACCAAACTTTGTTCCTATTTAGAGAGAAACATGGCCAACAACGATCAGGCCGGTGGTTCGGGCGGCAAGTCATTCTGGGAGCTGGCCCAGGAGATGGAGGAACAACCTCACTTGTATGAGGACGCCGCCTTCCCCACCGATCCTGAGACCACTGATGGTACTGCCGAGGATGACCCCACTGATGCCACCATTGATGGTGCCGCCGAGGATGCCACCATTGATGATGGCGGCGCACGCACAGATGGCAGCCAACAGAAGAGGCAACGGAAGGACCGGCGCCCGACCATGCTCCGCACCCTCAAGGAGGAAGTTACTGAAGTGAACTCCGACGGGAATCCAACGGCGCCCGAACGAATAGTCAAGGGGTACTCGCTTCAGCTCAGGTTCATTCTCCGGAGCACCGTCTCGATCAACACCGAGAACCTGAGGCATCCTGACCGAGGGAATTTGCGCAACCTCCTCTTCACGAAGCTGCACGAACGATACAAGTTCCCCGCTGCTTTTGAAAACACAAGCCTCAAAGGGAATAAAGTGAACAATGCTGCCCTCACGAAGATGAGCAAGGCCCTATCTACTTGGAAAAGCAATGTGAAGAGAATGATCGAGAAAGGTGAGAGTTATGAGAAGAGCAAGGAGAAAAATCCTTCGATCACCGAAGATGACTACAACGACTTCAAGATCAATTGCTCGAGCACCGCAAACTCCCAATCAAGTCAGTGGGGGAAAGAAATGCGGGAGTTGAACTTAGGGGAACACAAACTCGGTCCCGGCGGTTATAGAGTGGCGGAGCCTATATGGGACAAGGAGGACGCGGAGCGTGCCGAGCAAGGCCTACCGCCCCGCTTCGAGAAATACAACGGTAACAAGCAGACTAGGAACTTTGTCAGGGCCCGGTACAAGGAGGACCCGATAACAAAGGAGCTTACCACGGATCCGAAGACCAGGGCGCTTGAGCTTGTTCTGGTAAGGAATACACCCCCGCGTAATTAGCTCCATATGGTTGCATTCTAATTAATCAAGCCAAATTTCTAAATGGTTCACATTCCTTCCGCAGGCGACTGAAAGCAGTAGCACGGGGTCGACTATGAGCAACCCTTGGGACACCACTCTAATAGGGCGTTGAATGTAATGAAGAACAAGGATAAGCTCAGTAAGCCGACGTCAGCTGGTCGTGTGGCCGGCAAAGGCTTGTCCACAAAATGGGGGTCATACTATACCGCTGGTGTGCGGAAGGAGAAAAAGACCAGCTCAGAAAGCCAGGCGCGCAAGGTTCAAGAACTCAAGGCACAGGTGGCGCGGATTCCGGAGATTGTCCAAGAGCAAGTGGAACAATGACTCGGAGCGACGATCACCGCCATTGTGCCTACCTTGATCCAGGGGTTGAGTGCGTGGATTGCGGGCGGCCAACAGGGGCCACCCCCGATTCCTAGCTTCACGGCCAGCAACTCGCAGAATGCGATGGCGGGGCCATTGGTGTCTCCGGCGGAGGCGGCATTGGTGTCTCCGACGCCGGCACGGGAGCTTAATGCACACGGGTGTACGTCGGCCGGCACCTCTGCAGCAAGCGGCCCCTCCGTCAACTGCACGCCCGCCGTTGGCGGTGCCTCGACATTAGCCGAGCTCGACGCCATCATCACAGTAACTAATTAAGCCTCTCTCGGCCGAGGACTTCATATCCTTGCCTTTGATTTGGCATCCCTGACGCCCTACATGTGTTCGCAGGGCGCCGCCGATGTTCCGTGCACTCTCCTGCACTTCGTGAACAACGAGTTGGTCGATGTCGCCAAGGGCCAAATCGTTCAACCGGGCAACCCCTTGTTCCACGGTACCCAGATGCCACCCAACTTGTTTAGGGTTCAACTGGTTCGGGTGCTGCCAGGCTGCGACGAGTTGTTACCTCCGATTCGACCCGTCGGGGCCGACGATGATGACGTGATGACCCTCAGCGCCTGCCTGAGCTGGCCCCTGATTTGGCCGAAGATCCAGATTCGTTTGGGGGCGGGGGACACCACCCCAAAGACAACACCGCCAGTCGTGCCGTCGCCAAGTCGGCCCTATGGCAAGACCGCCGCAACGGTGCCGGACAGCCCTATGCCACTGGATCCAAACATGCATATGGCACAGGATCAGAACGACTACGATGACGATACATTTGGCAACGTCGATCAGTACTTTGCCGAACATGGGTACGATGGCGACTTCATGGGGGCTCCTTCTCGAGAACCCAACCCAACAAAAGACATGCGTGATCTAGCTGGTACCGCCGAGAAGCCAAGTTGCAACAGGCGTCGTCTGCCGTTCAGCTCTCAGGAGACGCCTCCAGCTGCCGACTTCACCGAGCCTCAGATAGGCGAGGTGCGAAATATTATCAACCCAAACACACTCAAGAAGGCGGTCTGTGAGCAGAACTCGGTCCCATTACAGGAGAAGAAGAAGGCACGCAAAAGAAAGACTAACAAGGGTGCGAGCCAGCCGGCACCGAGTACGATCCGTGCTCAGGACGGGCCACCTTCACCTGAGGATATCTCGAGGAGGGTGCATGTGGCGGGTAGGGCGATGCTACCGACAAATATGCTCAATGCTGCAACCGGTGCTATGCGGAGTCTGCATGACAGTGTTCTTTCTTTGGAGAAGCGGCGTCTCAGAGAGAAGGATGTGGCATACCCGGTTTTCGCGACCAAGGTGCCAGAGGGCAAGGGCTTTGTGGATAACTCCATCGGGCGTTCGATCGTCCTGCGGTTTGATGACATCCACGCTATGATGAACCTTCATCCGCTGCACTACACCTTCGTCCGTGGCCAAGGTGCCAGAGTATGGAGATGCGGATCATTCGCGACAAGACCCCGAACATCGTGATAGTCGACCCCTTCTACATGCGTGCCAAGATCTTTGGCAGCGCTGGGGACCGGCAAGTCGCGAGTTCTTACTTCGAAGGCGTCATTCTCGCAAAATATTCCATGGTCGATAAGGATAACTTCCTCGTGCCTTACTTTCCCGAGTAAGTCCTCCCCTCAACCGGCCCGTAACATATGAATTCTTAGATTTCGATCGTTTTTCTTTTAACATTCCGTGTTTTCTGCAGTGACACACATTGCACGCTCATCCTCCTAAGCCCCAAATATTCCATGGCCACGTATTTCGACCCGGACCATCAGTCGAACGTAGACTACACAAATGTCAAGAAGGTTCTTGATGATGTTCTCCCCGACTACGCCAAATCTGGAGGCACCTTCACCAGGCCTATTCGTAAGTACGGCAAGCACGTGTTCTCCCACAATACGACGTTCTGTTGCGTCAAGCAGCCGCCTGGCGGTCAGAAGGGTGCCTACTACGCCATCCATCACATGCGGGCGATCGTACGGGACCATCATCAACTTCTGCTACGGAGTAAACTCAAAGATTGGGCAAAGAGCGTGTCGGCAATCCAGGACGCGGACCTCCGACAAGAATTCTTTCGCATCCAGTCGGAGTTTGCGGAAATCATCCATCAAGATGCCCTTCGTACCTCGGGGCAGTTCTACCTCAGAAATCAACCGTCCAAGAGTGACATCGACACAATGCTAGAAATGCAGGCTGACAGTGCCCGTTCTTTCATGACTCCCACGATAGACGGCGGCTTCATCCACGCTCCGGTCCCTTGAGTCGAGTCGAAAGCAGTGATGTTGTGTCTAGTTCTAAAACATCGATTGGCTCATGTTGTAATTAAACTTTAATGAACTTGTAGTATGTCTCTTTGGTTACGAGAGTCGTTCAACTTAGATGTAATTGATGCTATTAATGTCTTGCTTTTCTCTTCCGATCATTTTGTTGCATACTTATATATTGCTTATGTATTGTCTGTGAATTGGTACTAACGTTTTGTTTGGCTAGTGCATAGCGATGCCGACGTATGTCGTGTACAAGGGTAAGGTTCCCGGAGTCTACGACGACTGGGAGGAGTGTCGGAGACAGGTTCACCGATTCAGCGGTAACAGTTACAAAGGGTACACCACTAGGGCCGAGGCCGAATCTAGATACGCCCGCTATCTAGCGGGAGAGGGGAGGGAGCGTTGGAGGAACCGGATGAAGACGAGTTTCATCGTGATGATGCTCATCGTGATGACCGCAGCTCTCTTCTATGTGATGGTAGTTTAGATGATCGATATCGACTTGTAATGTGAAGACAAACTCGCTACTCGCGGTCTCGAGACTTGTAATATAATGTTCTATCTTTGTTCGGTCTTTTCAATTCGGAGACTAATATGATGAATTGTATTCAGAGACTAATCTTCTATTGTATTCGATGAATCTGTTGTTGATGTGTGCTGTCTATATTTTTTCCAATTATACATTTTGTAACCTGTGCAAAAAACAGAAAATAAAAAAAATAAAAAAAACGTAATATTCATACTAATGGTGCATCACACCACGGTGCGCCATTAGTATGCCAAAGGATACTAATGGCGCATCATTAGAGAGTGCACCATTAGTATGCCGAAGTTACTAATGGAGCATCTTGCTCTTGTGCGCCATTAGTATGCCAAAGCACATGGGTATACATGCCCCCCTGGGAGGCAAACTAATGGCGCACTGTTGTATATACTAATGGCGCATCAAGTGGTGCACCATTAGTATACCAGATACTAATGGCGCACCAGGAGTGCGCCATTAGTAAAATATACTAATGGCGTGGCACTAATGGCGCACTACTGATGCGCCATTAATGGCCAAATTAGGTGCGCCATTAGTAGGCCTTTTCCTAGTAGTGGAACACCAAACGAAACTATTCTCATTGGAAGATGTTTCTTACTATCCATGTAATATAACATAACTAGTTCGGTACTTGTCTGTTCACGCACTTATGACCCCTACGCTTGGTTTCCATGCATACCCCGGTTTTTCATAACTGTGAGGGTATTCGGATACAACCCGGCTATCGGGTCCGGGGGCTGAAGCGAAGAGGTCCGCCATGACAAATGATTTTCAATCCGGCTAGGGACACCATAGGTCCATTTAATTACATAGTCACTTGGACTAGCTATATTCTTCCTATATACCATCCAACAGGCTGTCTAGCCTACAATCCTGTTGGGAATACTTTGCAGCTAACGCTACTTGGTCATATACCAGACTAACGGGTATCTGTTGCCCATCTAACCCTAACGGTCCGACTTCGGCCATATGGTTCGGGTCAGCCTTAGCGTATCGTGTCTTCACCATGGCCCAAGCTTCTCTCGCACCTTGCCAGCAAGCTGATATCTTCCATAGTCGGAAGCGTCTCGGTGCTCCTTTGAGCATCTCCACAAGCTCGCTCATACCTCCTGGCAGGGAAGCGGATGCCCACGAGGCATGGGCAATACCCTGCATCACCTGCCGAGCTCGTTCATGCAGTTGTGAAAGTTCTTGCAGCACATCGCCTGCGGATCCGGGCATCTCCTCTTCAGTACGGCACGTCAGCATACCTACAGACACAACTCTGTCAATACGCTTCCTCACCGAACTATACTACAGTTCGTTTAAAGCAATTACTATAAATGCCGCGTCGAAGCCTCCTCTTCTCCTTCACGGAGTCCGCGAGCTGAGCTCGAACATCTTTTAATTTGACGCTCAGTCGGATATTAGTATCTTGGAGATTATTTTTCTCTTGAACAGCCTGTGTCAGCACGCGCTCACCCGCCTTCAGCTGACTTCGTAGATGGGACTCATTATCTCCCACGATCTTCGGATTCTCTCTGGAATTGTCTACAGAATCTTTTGTTAGATTACTAAACCATGCCGAATAGATAACTGGTATACATCCTTATAATTATCAAGGCAAGTATTACCAGAAGAGGCCTTTTTGGATTCCTCTTGTTTGGCGACAGCGGCCTTCAGTTGGGTCTTACATTCCTCCAGCTCTTGAGATAATTGGGTATTCTTCTCTACCAGAACCTAGGCCTACAATGATCCTTAAATCAGTTGTGCCAACTGTTTCAAGTCTCAGGGGCTAGTACTACACATAGTTATCAAATTTCCTTACCCATATATCCTTCACATACTAATCCATTCCTCTGGCAAGTCCATCTTGAGCAGCACGGATATATGCGTCTCCGGAGTTGAAGGCATTGAACGCCTCCTTGGAAAAAAATACCACCATGGAGTACGGCTCGTCGGCGCCAGTGATTCATGGCGCTCTCCACTTTAGAATTTCTGCTGGAAAGCCTATCCACATCCTCTGCATGAGGGCAGTTCGGTGTTGTCCCCACATCAGCCTCCGCCCGTGAGTCCGGTTTAGGAATCCGGCTGCTGGAGGCGTGGCCGGCAGGGTCACCGGATATAGCCCGGCGACTACTCTTTCTGCCAGGACATAATTGAAACTGTCATATCTCGGCAAGGATAATCGTGAAGCAAGTTTAATTTATACCTCTACACCATCGTCTCGATCCTAACTGCCTTCCTTTTTAGCCTACCTTGTTCGGACGCCCTTTGCTGATGAGCTCCCACAGGTTCCGCGTGGCGCCCTGATGACCATTTCTATAAAGATGCAACATGTGTGCATAAGGTACGGCATAACGAAGGAATCCTTTTCGGAGGTTAGGGCCCCGACTTCACTTACATGCGACACAGGAAGCATGCCGGGATAATCCGCAATGATGGCCACTAAAGAGTCGTCACTGCTTGCCTGGTAGAATGTCCCGTTAACAAACTTCACGGATATGTCCGGATCTTCTTAAAGTCCAGGGTCGAGAGCCCGGCCAGGATCCTCTGGCTACGGAGATGGGTTGTTGAACTCTTTCACAGCCTTTCTTAGTTCCTTCTTTGAAATAGCAAGGTAAAGGATTATGACAAAGGAGGCAAGAATGGACAGAGTCGAGTACAGGATGACCGCTTACCCAGCTCCCGGGGTTGTACATGGAAAATCCATCACGTGGTTTAATGCGGAGGAACTCCTCTTCTTCTCCTTTATACAAATCCGACAGTATTCTCGCCAAAGCGATGGCGGAGTCCGGACCTTTACGACCGCAGCGGGAGGCATCGTCTTCTCCATTGAAGTGCCACATGGGTTTCTCCCTATATGGAAGTGGCTGCACTCCCCGCATTATGCATATTGATATAACATCGATTATTGTCAGTCCTGATTTGGCTAGGGTTTTTATCCTGCTCATCAGATAGAGGACTTCTCTATTATCTTCCTCCTGGGGGCTCCGAGGGCGCCAGCTTTGGCACTTCTTCAGCGGAGTATGGGTAAACTTAGGAAGGCCTGTCCGGACTAGGTCCGGAAGGGGAACGTCATCAACATAAAACCACTCCGAAGGCCAGTCTTCGGACGCCTTCTTTGGAGTACCAGATAGGTATCCGGTCTAGGTGATGCGCCATATTTTGGCTCCACCCACTTGATATATAGATCCCTCCTGGTTGCGGGGGATGAGGCAAAATAACCTCTTCCATAGCTCGAAATGAGCTTCACAGCCCATGAACAGCTCGGAGAGGGAAACATAGCCCGCGATGTGCAGTATGGAGGCGGGGGTAAAGTTATGCAGCTGGAAGCCGTAGAACTCCAGGAGCCCGCGGAGCAATAGGTGGATTAGAAACCCGACTCCTCTCAGCAGATATGGAAAAAGGCATACCCTCTCCCCCTGAGATGGGTTAGGAAACCTCTCTGCTTGCTCCCCGCCATTATAGGTGGCTAGTCCGGATCGGACAGGGACCATGTATGCGGGTGGAAGGAACCCTTGAGTCTGCAGCTCTATTAGGCGGCTGTGAGGGACACAACACTTTTCCCAATCTCCTGGCTTCAAGCTAAGGGAGCGAGAGGAAGAGCTGCAGTGACTGGCCATTATTGGATGGTCTTTTCCGCGCGCGCTCTGCGGTATGCTTGCTCGGGAGAAGATGGTGTGAATTGGATCTGAGGATCCCCGTCTCTTCAAATAGATGGTTCGCTTACAGGGTCAGGGTGGCAAATGTAAAATTGCCCCGGCTCCTCGTATTCGCTCGACACATGGAGATGGCCATTATTGAAGCACACAGACCGAGGAGTACAACATTAATGAGAGGTCGGACATTGTTCACTGCGACAGGTATTCTGGATTTGGAGAAGAACCCACCTTGCAATGCCGAAGAGAATTTGCTCGCCGGACTCATCGTCATTGAAGCCTGGTTCGGGGGCTACTGAGCGAGTCCTGGATAAGGCGGTATCCGGACAGCCGGACTATATACTTTGGCCGGACTATTGGACTACGAAGATACAATATTGAAGACTTCGTCCCGTGTCCGGATGGGTCTCTCCTTTGCTTGGAAAGCAAGCTTGGCGATCCGGATAATAGATCTCCCTCTCTGTAACCGACTCTGTGTAACCCTAGCCCCCTCCGGTGTCTATATAAACTGGAGGGTTTAATCCATAGGACAAGACAATAATAATCATAGGCTAGCTTCTATGGTTTAGCCTCTATGA
This sequence comes from Triticum aestivum, assembly GCF_018294505.1. Classification (NCBI taxonomy): domain Eukaryota; kingdom Viridiplantae; phylum Streptophyta; class Magnoliopsida; order Poales; family Poaceae; genus Triticum; species Triticum aestivum. The sequence goes on along the minus strand of NC_057813.1, from coordinate 676,803,178 downwards.
TCTCATGGTAGATCAACTCTTGTAATACTCATATCATGAAGATCAATCAAGTAGGAATTAGGGTATTACCTCCATCGAGAGGGACCGAACCTGGGTAAACATCGTGTCCCCAGTCTCCTGTTACCATTAGCTTTAGACGCACAGTTTGGGACCCCCTGCCCGAGATCCGCCGGTTTTGACACCGACACTCGTCAACATGATACAAGTTATGCTCATTCGCCAGATCCTTCCGTGCCAACACTGGTCCTACAATTTGTGGTAGTTCGATCTGGCCAAGCACCAAACGCTGCTAGAGCTCTTCGGCACAATGCACAAAGACATCTGGAAAGTGCTTTTTAAGCCCCGAGAGACACCAACGACTACGACCGAGGATCGTGGGCTTACATTGAAACGCCAGGCTAATCCGGTAAGTTTTTACATATTTTTCAAGTTATACCTTTTACTGGCATATTTGAGGCGGGAGTCTAAGCTTCCCCCTTGATTTACTCAGGCCTGGATAGAGATAGCGGAGTAGATTGACTGTCCGGCTCCGCTGCCCGAAGGCCCAAAAACCCCGCTTCTGATGTAGATGCTTTTTCCGGCACCTTACGAGGTGCCAAAGAAGAAGGCCAAGAAGAAGGCTAAGGGGACCAGAGATGGTCTCCGTCGCAATGGTGCTTTGGGAACAATGTCTGAAGACGCCGAGGATCGCTCCTCCACCGCTGAAGATGCGGAAGAGGAGGAGGAAGAAGAAATCCATCCCCCCTGTAGGGGGAGAAAAAAGAGAGTGGCCCCCACTCATCCGGAGGCCCAGGCGTCCAAGAAGGGGAGAGCTTCTCCTCCGGACAGTCCCAGGACAGCCATCGACAGCAGCCAGGAGTTGGAGCCTAGGGTCAAGCCCCTGGCTAAATCGGAAGTATCGAACATGGTAATATATCCGGCGTTTTTACTGCATTGTTTTTTAAAGTGCCGGGTCATGTACTTGCAGTCCGGCTCGGTCCAACATCGAGTTATCCTCCTCTTTGGAGGGATCACTGGACCCGTTGGCAATGGTCACCGGGTCCCTTCCGATGGCCTCCTCACCTAAGGCCATGGTCAACACCGAGGTGGTGTCTCGACTGATCCCAGACTAGAGAGAGGCTCAGAAGGCCATCCCGGTGGTGCCGGAGGGTGGAACCTCGTCCGCCGAACATATGGGGGAGCACGAGACTCACGGTGGGGGCTATATCCAATTCAGCCCCCAACCGAATACTATTCCGGAGACCCATGTGGCTCCGGAGTCAGGCCAACATCCTTTGAAGGAAGGGAGCGTGCCTGTTCCGCCGGTGGCCTCCATCCATCCAGATGCACCGGACAATTTGCTAGAAGCACTGCGAGGCCTTTCCATTGTGGAAGAACACCGTACCCTCATGGGTGTGGTGATTGAGAGAATCAAGTCCGCAAAAAGCGGACTGACCGAAGCATGCATTAGCCTTCTAACAAGCTTCGAGGTAAGCCACATGACTTTAAAAAGAATGTCACAGTGTAGTCTGTAGCCCGTGATACCCTGTCCAGTGTTCGGAAGGAAAACCCGAACAGAGGATCAAATAAATTTCGCAGGAGACTAATCTAAAATGTTTATGTGAACAAGCAGGCACCGCTGCTAGTTGCGTCCGCTCATACTGCGGAAGTCTCCGTTCTGAAGCAGAAGCTGGAGCGGGCCGAGGAAGAGCCCGGCGGCGTAAAGGAGCAGCTAAAAGAAAGCAAAGGTATGCATTGATTTTTATCTAAATTCAGATATGTTGAACGATTTGTTCTAACTTAAAGTGTCATTTATATTTATTAGGGGTCGTGACCGAAGTAATAGCCCTCTGCACTGGATGAGGCTGAGGACATGGCGGCCAAGGAGCGGACCGCATGCGAAAGGCATGAGGCCCGGGTCAAGGAGGTCAAGCAAGAGCTCCAGGATGAAGTCAAAAGATGTGAGTCCTTGGAGCATAATTTTAAGGAGCAAGAGTCCGAACTTGCCAAGGCCCGCCAGAGCGCACAAGATGCCCGAGCCGAAGCCCAGGACACCCTCCAGTAAATGTAGGTGGCCAATAAGATTGCAGCGGGTAAGGATTTAATAATGCAGAGCAACTATGTGAGGGAAAGGTTCCTTTTACTGACCCATATTTGGAGCTCTCCAGGGGCGTTTGTGGATCTGCCACGTAGCATGTCAGATGCTGCAAAATTCCATTGAGCCGAAGAGGGAAGCTCTATGGAGAAGCTGTTTGGTCGCAGTACCTTGCGCCAGAACATCCGGTGCCCTTTAGCGACCAGCTGAAGCAACTGGTCGAGCTGCATAAGGCGGCTGAACTAGCCATGAAGGATTTGATAATCCGGCTATGGCCTGTTGAAGCCCTTCCTAGCAGCTACTTCGGACTCGTGAAACGTCTAGTCAGTGCCTATCCTCGGCTTGATGCCATCAAGCGGTCTATCTGCATTGAAGGTGCACGGATGGCCTTCGCCCGCGCCAAGACGCACTTGGCGAAGATGGACGCCACGAAGTTGATGACCGAAGGACCGCCCGAAGGCAAGGAGCACTGCAAGCCCCAGTTGTATTATGATAGTGTCATGGAGGGGTCCCGCCTTGTGTCGGAGCAATATGCTAAGGATATCATATTCCCAGGATTACACTCATGTTTATCCTGTCCTATAATATGAAACAGTTCAGTTATGTAGTATAAAGTTTGTTTGAAACTACACCTCCTATGCGGCTGTGTAATTAAGTCTGAGAATTGCCAGTCATCGGCTTCTGCCCCCCACGTAGGTAGTACGGGGGTGTTTGGGATAAATCTAAACACTCTTTATCCAAGATTTTGGTGCTTTAAGGAGGTGTTTAGCGCAATGAACCAGGCAATCGGACTATTCGGCTTTATCATTCTCACTTAGCCATAGGAGTTTGACGAGACAAACTTGGGCGCAACCCCTGGTGTTCGGAAGACCAAACTTGGGGCTCTATATACGCTTAATTGTATAAAAATCGATTCATCGCATGACCTCTCAAACAGCTGACCAGCTCTCGCCACATCACGATAGTCAGTTTTCGGCTTTCTCTACTGAGGTGCATGTCTGGAAGAACCTGGACACAATCGCAGTAGTTCTCCCTTTACTACCCTAGCCGATATAGCGGAACGTAGGGTAGCAAGCACAGGAGCTGGGCAACCCAACTATTGAACCAAGACATGATTCGTAGTCGATGCATATAATGCTACAATTCGGGGTGCCGAACTACCAATAAAGTGTTCGGACTTTCTTGCCGTGTTATGGGGCATAACAAAGCCCCTGGCGCATTAAGCCGTACCAGAGTGTATGGGTGCAAATGATAAAAATATATATAAAGAAAAGGAAAAAAATAAAGTAATAAGCTGTTGCTGCAAATAAGGAGCCGCAAATTATTTTCCATTGTAATTTAATTAATACGTCAAGGCGTACTTGTACAAGTAGTGCAATAAGCAATAGGGCTATTTGACATGCCATGACCAAGGGCAGGCAGCGTGTAGGTTTTAAGATAGGTATAACGATCGTTAGTAGAGTCCACCTGTGAATTCCCTTTCCATGTTTAAGCTTTTAGCCTTCTTGGTGTATACGTCCCTTGATAGGTCCGATAATCAGGTTGTCCGGAAACGAGGCCAGAAGAAAGAAACCTGAAAAGAAAAAGGAATAGCGAAAGTATGCGGGTCTAGGAGCGGCTGAGCCTTATTGTGAACCATGGTCTAGCTGTGCCTCCGCCCATGCCCATGGTATTTTCAGTGTTTAATTATGTACGCGCGACACGAATGTCGCCGCTTGATTGAGTCTGGGACGGAGGCTGAATTGCTAGTCAAGCTCTGGACGGGCTGGACAGTCCTGCTGTAGAGTAGTTCATACTCGCTTGATGGTGTCGTTGGGCTTTACTGCCGATTTGAGGTTCTGCCTAAAAAGGCTACTCTCTACTTCTGCTGCAAGGGCCGTGATGTGCTCCTAAGTATGGAGGGAGCGTTCCGTATTTCTGTTGACCGTTATGACACCGCGTGGTCTGGGAATCTTGAGCTTGAGATAGGTGTAGTGCGGCACCGCATTGAGTCAAGGGAATGCAGTTCGTCCGAGCAGTGCGTGATAGCCACTACGGAAGGGGACGATATTGAAGATCAATTGTTCGCTTTGGAAATTATCTGGGGATCGGAAGACCACTTCTAGTGTGATTGAGCCTATACAACAGGCCTCCACACCTGGTATGACACCTTTAAACGTGGTTTTTGTGGGCTTGATCCTTGAGGAATCGATACCCATTTTGTGCACTGTATCCTGATAGAGCATGTTCAGGCTGCTTCCACCATCCATGAGGACTCGTGTAAGGTGGAATCCATCAATGATAGGGTCGAGCACCAGTGCGGGTGAACCACTATGATGGATACTGGTCAGATGATCCCTTCGATCAAAAGTTATCGAACATGAGGACCCTGGGTTGTATTTTGGGGCGACTAGCTCCATCGCATAGATTAGCACGCGCTTCCGCTCCCTTTTGGGGATATGGGTAGCATATATCATGTTCACCGTTTTGACTTCAGGAGGAAACTTCTTGTGCCCCCTTGCGTTCGGTGGCCGGGGCTCCTCGTCATCATCGCTTTGTGACCCCTTTTCCTTGTTTTCAGCGTTTAACTTGCCGTCTTGTTTAATACCCAACATTCTCTGTTGGTATCATTGGCTGGTTTATCGGGGGGTGCTGTGGATTTGACATGGATGATCGAGTATGCGGTCCAAACTGGACGGGCCCGGATTGTTTCTCTTAAATGGCTTCTTCCGCTGACCCGACTTGGAGCCACTGAATCCGGCATTGAAGGTCGTGTCTTCGACATTGTCGCCATTGTTTTGACGCTTGTGTCTATTGCATCGGGGCTTGCCGTTGCTATCTCTGGCTTAAGAAGTGCCAGGTTTACTTGAGTTGTTTTTGCTGCGGGCTAGCCAGCTATCTTCACCCGCACAAAAGCGGGTCATAAGCATCGTAAGGGCTGCCATGGAATTCGGCTTTTCTTGGCCGAGGTGTCGGGCGAGCCATTCGTCATGGATGTTATGCTTAAAGGCCGCTAGGGCTTCGGCATCCGGATAGTCGACAATCTGGTTCTTTTTAGTTAAGAACCGAGTCCAGAATTTCTTGGCTGACTCTCTGGGCTGTTGGATTATATGACTTAAGTCGTCGGCATCCGGAGGTCGGACATATGTTCCTTGGAAGTTGTCTAGGAAGGTATCTTCCAGATTCTCCCAACTGCCAATAGAGTTTTCGGGCAGACTGTTCAACCAGTGCTGAGCTGGTCCCTTGAGTTTTAGTAGGAGGTACATGATGGCATGGAGATCATTACCGCGGGCCATATGAATATGGAGAAGAAAATCCTCAATCCATACCGTAGGATCTGTTGTCCCATCGTATGATTCGATGCTTACGGGTTTAAACCCTTCTGCGAATTCATGTTCCATTACTTCATCAGTGAAGCATAGGGGGTGTGCGGTGCATCTATGTCGGGGCACCTCACGATGTAGCTCGGGTGGAGCTGGTTTGCGGTATTCATCCCGAACAGGGTTGTATTTGTTACGTCTGGAAATATGGCCGTTGTTGTCTATTGGGGCGCTCCCTCGCGATCCGTAGATTGATCTAGTCTGGCCTGCTTTGTTTTCCAAGTAGTACCGCAGGTCATGTGTGTATCCCCGAGCTGTTGTGTTTCTGTTTGTTCGGACAGGTAGTGTGGGCTAGTGTTCGTACTGAGTTGCCGCTTTATCCCGGCCACGTGGTGGTCGGTCAGCCGCATCATGTGCTAGTAGAGCTGGCTCCAGCGCCATGTCATCGAATTGAGGTAGCAATCTACACATCGGGTAACTTCTGGTTGGGCATTCGATTCCATATTCCTCGGCTGCCAGGACCAGAGTCCATCTATCGGTGAGCTGATCTTGGTCAGCTTGAAGCTGCTGGTGCTTCTTCTTCACGCTCTTTGAAGTGGCTATAAGTCTGCGCTTAAAACGCTCCTGCTCGACGGGATCCTCAGGCACGATAAATTCTTCCTCGCCAAGGCTCACCTCGTCCTCAGAGAGAGGCATATAATAACTGTCATCCGAGTCTTCGTTCATGGCCTGTTCGTCCGAGCTAGCTCGCCCATCTTCCCGTTCGGCCTTTTCGAAACTTTGCTTGGCGGGGTCTTCGTTGTCTTTAGAGTGCTATTTTCTCTTGTGCCGGTACCACTGTTTTTACCATGGCGTGTTTTAGAGTGGTGCTGCTGACGTTGGTGCTTTGGATGCTTCTTAGGAGGCTAATCCTCAACAGGATCCTTTTTGTCATCGCCATTGTTTTCTTTGGGTGTACCCACCATGTATATGTCGTATGAGGAGGTGGCTGTCCAGCGTCGTGTGGGCGGTGGTTCCTGTTCTTCTCTGGAATCATCGTCCATACCGTCGATGTCTTTGGAGTCAAAATCAAGCATGTCGGTCAAGTCATCGACAATGGCTATCAAGTGGGTGGTGGGTGGGTAACGAAGTTCGGCCAAGAATCTCCTGACAATAAGAGGGATTTCAACGAGTTTAACACATTGCCTGGGGGTGAGTGTTGGAAGATGTCCACGGATCTGAACTCCAAGATCGGTGCCCAGTCAGATTTGATGGGCGCGGATACACGCGGTTCAGAGCCTATGGCCGGAGACGAGTCCGAGGTTCCGGTGACACAGGCCTCGTTGGAGGTCAGAACTGTGTTCGGCTCTAGCGCCCTTGTGTCTGCGGTTTCCGCGGTGGTGTTGAGCTTCCCGTCCTAGAATGGCGCGATCTGATTTGGATCTAGGGCATGAGTAGTTACAGGCGCTATCTCCTGAGCACGGTCCGACGACAGATTTAGGTCATGTTCATCGTGGCTGCAGGGTGCGGCTGTCATGGTCTCGAATCCGTCGAAGATCAAGTCTCCGCGGATGTCAGCGGTGTAGTTCAAGCTTCTAGGGGCGTAGCTGTCGATCTGCTCCAGATGGCCAAGCAAGTTGTCCCACGGTGCGAAGCCGCCGAATACGAAGATCTGTCCGGGGAGAAAGATCTCACCCTGGACTGCGTTGTTGTAGATGATTATAGGGGCCATCAAAGCTTATGATGACGATGCAGTGGAACTCTCAATGAAAGCACCAATGTCGGTGTCAAAACTGGCAGCTCTCAGGTAGGGGGTCCCGAACTGAGTGTCTAAGACTAATGGTAACAGGAGGCGGGCGACACGATGTTTACCCAGGTTTGGGCCCTCTCTATGGAGGTAATACCCTACTTCCTGCTTGATTGATCTTGATGATATGAGTATTACAAGTGTTGATCTACCACGAAATCGTAATTGCTAAGCCCTAGAGGCTAGCCTATGATTATGATTGTTCTCGTCCAACGGACTAAACCCTCCAGTTTATATAGACACCGAAGGGGCTAGGGTTACATAGAGTCGGTTACAGATAAAGGAATCTACATATCCGAATCGCCAAGCTTGCCTTCCACGCAAAGGCGAGTTCCATCCGGACATGGGACGAAGTATTCTATCTTGTATCTTCATAGCCCAACAGTCCGGCACATGTATATAGTCCAGGTGTCCAAGGACCCCTTAATCCAGGACTCCCTCAGTCACAAATACATCAAAAAAATGAACTAATACATCTACTAGTTGCCAATGTGAGTCCACACATTACTAGGAAAATGCTTAAACATAGAAGTCTAGCAGTAGCATTTGTTTGGGCCCCGCGCTACTGGTAATTGCAACTAGTGCTGGGAGAAAGTGCACTACTGGTATTGCTTAGCAGTAGCGTTTGTTAGCATGGGCCGCACTGCTGTTATATGGGCCTCAGGGCCAAAAAGGGAGGCCACTTAGCTGTAGCGTGGGCTAACCACCGGCGCTACAGCTAGTGGGCTTCGCAGTAGCTCCGGCCCTTGCGCAACTCTACTATTACAACGAAAGAAAACCCACAGGCCGGCCCTCCCGCACCCTAAACACTTTTGACCGCCCCCTCTGCCCGACGCCGCTGCAGTTAGGATTTCTCCCCCAACCACCGCGTGCAACCGCCACCGCAGGTAATGATCCTCCCCCCCTCTCCCCACTCCACTGCTCCTCCACCCTCTCCCTGCCCCCTTTGTCATCGCTCGCGAGCTCTGTCCGACCTCTTTTGGCCGACCGCCCTCCCCTCGCCGGCCGCTGTCGCTGCCCCTCTCATAGGAAAGTCATCATGCCATCTCCCTCCTCGTTAGCACCCCCCGGTGGCTGCCCTAGCTACATGCAGCGAGGGCTTACGAATTTTAGATGGATAGGCAGCGGCATAGTGAGGTGTAGTTTGTTACCTCTGAAGATTTGACACGACCTAGCTAGATGCTTTGAAAGAAACGCCCCCTTTTATAGTTATTTTTTCTGTAGATGGATAGCTAGATGCTTTTGTTTTTATGTAATAAGTTATTTTTTGGCAAAATGTAGTTGCCAATTTAGTTCAAATGCTTTGGTAGGTGGTACCATGATCTAATAGATATTGGTTTTGATACAAGTATTTGGTTTGCAAGTGCTAAGTTAATCACAAATTTGCCACATGTTTTTTAATTCAATGTTCTTAGGCAATAGGGGCCAAATTAGATGAAATGTTTTGGTAGGTGGTACCGTATTTGGTGGATATTTGAGAAAAGTTTTTCAGCAATAGGTGCCACCGAAATGCTTTGGTAGGTAGTACCTTGTCATCTTATATGTTACTAGATCTTAGGGTTATAATTGTCCATCAAATTGCTTCTCTTAGAAGAATCTCATCTAGAGATTGGTGATATACAATGGCAGTTCTTGTAAATATTTTGTTTTTCGATTAAGTTCGATGCGTTGTAGTGTTGAGGGTTTTTATGTAAATATAAAAGCTGGACGAAATCATGTGCATGCTGTTAATTTTAGTTACTAAACCCGAATATTTTGTTTTCCTATTAAGATCGATGCATTGTACTTTAGCAACTCTAAAGGGTGCTCTCTAGCTAGCTAGCTTCTGTAACGGTGAGTCTTGTTGGCTAATTTGGCATTTGCACATGTGTTAGTAAGTGTTTTATAGCTAGCTGTTGAGTCTTGTTGTCTACCGATTTTAGTGTAGAAACTCTGAACGGTGAGTCTTGTCTAGCTAGCTATTGGTTCTATTCTAGAAGGTAATAGCAAGTTAATTGAGAATTTTATGTTACTGTTTCTCTTTCCTGTGAAGTAGATTCTTCATCCTTGGTCATATTGCTTTAGAAAAATGGCGCCACCACCACCACCACCATGTCGATTGTGCAAGTCAAGGTGCACCAGCAGCCTTGCAACTTGGACGCTGTTCAGCATCTACTTCCAGCCGAGTTTTCTTCATGCGGAGGTAACAAATTATACGGAACTTGTAACAACTATTTTGTTTTTAGTGTTATTGGCATTAATGCATTGTGTCATTTTGCTTTTTTTCATAGATCATCCCATGCAATGTGAGGTTGAAATTCAACAAGCTGACCGGAGACACTATGACCTTTGAGGCTCTAGGGGACCCCTACACTACGGAGGTGGAGAAAGGACACAATAAGATGCATATTGGAGGAGATGGATGGGTCCTTTTCCTCGCCCACATGGGTATCACTGGTGGTGAGTTCACCAGCTTCTCCTTCAGAGTAGAAAGACCCAAGCTAGCTGTCATTTATGTCAACATGGAGGAAGATGATGAATATGATGAGGACACACTTGATGAAGATGATGAGGACCCACTTGATGAAGCCATCTATGCTCAAAGAATGAGGCTGAGCGAGGAGGAGGAGGTGTGCAACCTATGGGACATAATTCCGCCATGTGCTCACTTTTCGGGGTGCGATTCGTGACCCATCTGACAAATACCATGGTTAATCGGATTGTCATGGTATGTTATACTTACTATAGTAATTTGATGATATTCTTTACTATTGTACTTACAAATGCAAATTATCCGATGATATGCCTAGTGAATCTGATGATATGCTTAGTGTTGAGTCCAACAATATGTTGTATGGAAGCTAGCCGATGATATGCTTTAGTGTAGAGTACGATGACATGCTTATTAGTGTAGAATCCAAGGAACTGTTAATAGTGTAGATAATCCATACTTATTAGTAGAATTCATGCTTAGTAGAAATGTAGTACTGCTTTTGATAGTGTAGAAATCTATACTTAGTAGAAATATATTTGCAAGAGTATGGGTGAGGCTGCTTATTAATTGATATGTTTTTCTTATTCAGAAATTGCCAAAGAGCCTCTCTGTGAATTGTGGTATCGAGCCTGATGAAGAATGGTCAGCTGGAATATGCCTTACTGCAAGGGGCTCCGTCACCACATGTGCGTACGGCGTGGACACAGACGGTCGCACACACTTAAGCTCGGTTGGGTGGAAGAGCTTCCTCGTTGGCAAGAATCTTCGTGTTGGACAGGCCATCCTAATTACTATCAGGAACACCCACCGCCATTGCTTGAGGATGATGATCATCGTCGATATCGTCTAGAACTATATATGTGTGTGGCTGTATGACTATCCCTAGTAGACTGTTATATATGCGTGGCTATATGACTACCTAGTACTGTTTATCATGTATGCTACTGTATGAACTATATATAAATGTCTGAGGATGCATGTTGACTATATATGAGTACTTATAATGCTTAATGATACTATATATGAGTATCTGGTATTGTGGTTAATGATATATTTACCTGGTATATGTGAAATTGCAGTTTATTGAAACAGGGTACTGTTCTACATCAATGGGAAGGAGAAAAAATGTTGAAAGATACAGCAGCAACACGAGGACAGAAAAGCGCTATAGGTACTTAATAGTAGCACATGATAGAACAACGCTGCTGATACAATTATTAGTAGTAGCGCTGGGCTAGACCGTGCTACTACTACCTGTCAATTGTAGCGTCATCGTAGTAGTAGCGCGGCCACCTGCACTACTGATAGCATTAAAACCCGCGCCACAAACAGGGTTTTCCGTAATGGTGACATGTGCTCAACCAAGTCATCTTGGAGTTAATTGTGAGTTTGCCAATGACGCATTTCATGATGAAATTGGATGAATTGTGCAAACATTTCCGGTTCTTGGTGCTCAGGTACACCATTTTCACCCTGTAATTGAAACCCTTAGTCGTAGATGCTGTCATCACGCTCATCCTCCATGATCATGTTGTGCATGATCACACTATTGGGGAACATGGAATGCAATTTCAAAAAAAAATCCTACCCTCACACAAGATCTATCTAGGAGATGCATAGCACCAAGAGGGGGAGAGTGTGTCTACATACCCTCGTTGACCGTAAGTTGAAGTGTTTCACAACATAGTTGATTTAGTCGAACTTTCTTCGTGATCCACCGATCGTGTACCGAATGTACGACACCTCCAAGTTCTACACATGTTTAGCTCGGTGACGTCCCTCGCCTTCTTGATCTAGCAAGATGTCGAGGTTGTAGATGAGTTCCATTAGCACGACGGCGTGGTGACGGTGATGGTGATGTGATCCACGCAGGGCTTCGCTTGAGAACTGTTGGGAAATGTAGCATATAATTTAAAAAATATCCTACGCTCACGCAAGATCTATCTAGGAGATGCATAGCAACGAGAGGGGGAGAGTCCACATACCCTCGTAGACCTAAAGTGGAAGCGTTTGTTAACGCGGTTGATGTAGTCAAACTTCTTCTCGTTCCGACCGATCAAGTACCCAACGTACGACACCTCCGAGTTCTACACACATTCAGTTCGATGACGTCCCTCGAACTATTGATCCAGCAAAGCGTCAAGGGAGAGTTACGTGATAACGACGGCATGGTGACGGTGATGGTGAAGTGATCCACGCAGAGCTTCGCCTAAGCACTATGTGAATATGAACAGATGCGTAAACTATGGAGGGGCACGCTGCACATGTCTAGGAATAGTTGATGTGTGTTCTAGGCGCCCCCTCCCCATGTATATAAAGGAAGTAGAGGGAGGGAGGTAGCCCTAGATGCGCCCAAGTAGGAGGAATCCTACTTGGGCTCCTAGTCCAAGTCGGCCTCCCCCCTTTCCTTTTACCGGAAGGGGGAGAAGGGAAGAGAGAGGAAAGGAAGGAAAGAGGAGGGCGTCGCCCCCTCCTCCTACTCCAATTCGGCCTCCTTCCTTAGGGGGAGGGGCGCCACTGTTGGGGAACATAGTAATTCAAAAAAAATGCTATGATCATGCAAGATCTATCTAGGATATGCATAGCAACAAGAGGGGGAGAGTGTGTCCACGTACCCGCGTAGAACGAAAGCGGAAGCATTTAGTAACGCGATTGATGTAGTTTAACTTCTTCACGATCCAACCGATCCAAGTACCAAATGCTCTTGATCCAGTTGAGGACGAGGGAGAGTTCCGTCAGCACGACGGCATGGCGATGGTGATGATGAAGTTACCGGCGTAGGTCTTCACCTAAGCACTACGACGATATGACCAAGGTATTAAACTGTGGAAGGGTGCACCGCACACAGCTAAGAGATTGTCTGTTGTGGTTTGGGGTGTCTGACGGTGTCCTGGACTAGGGGGTACTCACCACGTCATCTCCCGATCTGTTAGATTGGGCCGAGGACCCCCATGGCCGTATACTCATGGGCCAGTCCGGACAGCTGCCACATACAAGGAAGATTCCGCAAGACTTGGCGATCAAGACAAGGACTCCTCCCCCACCGGCGTATTCGTCTAGGACTCTTGTTATCCTAGGCCTCTGGTGCATTATATAAACCGAGGCCAGGCTAGTCGATAGAGATATACAACAATCATACCATAGGCTAGCTTCTAGGGTTTAGCCTCTCTGATCTCGTGGTAGATCAACTCTTGTACTACCCATATCACCAATATTAATCAAGCAGGCGTAGGGTTTACCTCCATCGAGAGGGCCCGAACCTGGGTAAAAACATCGTGTCCCTTGTCTCCTGTTACCATCCGCCTAGACGCACAGTTCGGGACCCCCTACCCGAGATCCGCCGGTTTTGACACCGACATTGGTGCTTTCATTGAGAGTTGCGTTGTGTGTTCGGCAAAGGGTCGATGGCTCGCCTGCAGATCAACTGCGACTTCGGCATCTTCGTCACCAGCTCGACGGGTCACCTTGGTTCGACCAAGGACTGCACCCTGCCTCCGACCATCATGTTCGGATGAGGGCCTTCATCAACATCAACTCCCATCTCTATCAAGATCGTGGAGGAATCATCCAGGGAGCTCGGGGGCTCGACGGCAACATTGCCCTTGGGCGACCGTGCTGTTTTTCTGGACAATGAACTTGTGTTCGCCGTCACCGCCTCCTCGAGCGTCGGTTTGACGATTGCTTCAGTGGAATAGTGCGGAATTGAATCTACGTAAACCCTGGAAAATTTCGTTGAGTTCCGATGGAGGAATCTCTGGCAATCCGCGACATACCGGAGCCTTGTCAAATCTGAACGAGGATCTGGACGAGTTTAGGGCGTGGTGTCCAGCTTCTAGCTCGGACGTCCTTTGGAAGATCCAACCGTTGATTGGCTGCGGAATTCCTATATCTACCACCTCCCAAAATTTCAGCTCGATCCGACCGTCCAAACTCCAGGAACATTTCGATTAGTGCATCACTTTTCAGATCTGTTTTTTCCGCGAAAACGAATCCGACCCGAGTTCGTCTTTTTTATGAACGGGAATTCGGACATCCTTTTTGAAGGAAGTTTTGTATGGGGTATTGTGTTTTGTTCCCGAACACATCCCGCTAACCTTAAAATCTTTTGAACATGATCTTCAACATCATCCTGGTGTCAAACCAGTCGGGCAATATTGCTCCACGGCTGCCGACCTGTGCTAGACACGTCGCCACTTTGTTGAGCCGCGCTCAACTTCTTCGGATCATCATCTCGGCAAGCCGAACAAGAGTCTGGCATCGTGAAGGATAAATCATCACCAACATCGCCGCTCCACAGATTACACGGAGCGGGCACACCTGCATCGCCGCATGGTCACTTCATCAAGCCGGCAACGACCACGTCATGACCTGCATCGGCAGGGCCGCACTGTTGCTTTTTCAAGCTGGTGTCCATCACGCTGACCTACTTCGACTCATCGGCTGACACCGAGGCTTCATCACATTAGCTGGACCGGGGGCTTCATCATCTCTTCATCAACCTACTTTGGAGACTTCCGCGTCACTGGCCGACCAGCTCCGTCACGTTAGCTGGACCGAGGGCTTTGCCTCGGCCAGCCAACCTTTGCTAGCATCGCCATGCCGTTGCTTTATCGCCCATCAGGCGATAGGTGTGCGGATCGAGTCCCAATTCTGGGAATCACCTTTGATCGGATTGCTACAACAAATAAGCCAGGTGCTATTAATCCTAGTATTTTTTGCTTGTTTGGGTTCATTTTTTCCAATGAATTATTACTCTGGTTTGTCCATCATATGTACGCAGGTCTATCAAATAGTGGCCGCATTAACGACGGTCGCGTGGTGGTTCAGTCAGTTTCCGTACATATCCGGCGAACGCCGCATCCGGAACTCGAACCGACCTGTGAATTCAGGCCTTGCCATGCCTTTACCGCATCACGCCGCCGCCCTGCATCGACATTGACTTCGGTGCCAGGCCCTATTTCTTTTATTACTCACTTTGCATAAATTATTTGTTATGCAACGAATTTTTTTTGTTATTATTACTATTATCTCCGGTTTGCACTATTTTTTGTGCACAGGAATATGATTTAGCCGGACTATATCCTTTGGCGTCACCCCGGCTGGACGGGGGTCTTCGTCAACACTTCAGTACCCCATGCCGGGGACTTCGGCATCACCCTGCCGTCCTGCATTGACTGTGCTATGTCACCACTTCGGAGTGCTGAGATCTTTGCTCCGCCACCTCGGGACTGGCTTGGGGGATGGAACCTTGTCCCGTATCAGGCTCGGACCACGTCATCAATACCGAACACATTAACCAGCTAAGTTGATTTCATGCTCACAGCTTGTATTTTTAACTTGTGTTCGGCTCGACCAAGCATTATACTTTTTTGGAAAAAATTTGCTTGTAAAAATTTCCTTGTCCAAACTTTGTTTGTGACGCGCAAATTCAAATACCCCATTTAGTTGGGGGCTTCCTTCATTAAGGTTTTTCCTCTTGCATATTATTATACTTGTACGGCTTCGTTCCTTGTTCGTGTATTACGCCACAATATGCACCATATTGACTTAAGCGATTTGCAAGCTGGGTTGCCTGGCTCCTGTGCTTACCCCTACGTTCCCGATTGTTCGGCTAGGGAGTAAATGGAGCACCTCTGCGATTGTCACGATCGGTTCACCCGAGCCGGACCTCAGACTGGGTGAAGCCGAAAGCTAGCGCTCTTATTGTTTTCAATCATGGTCGGCACACAACGGAACTCATGAGTACAAAAAATCTATTGCACAAGTCTCATAATAACAATGAGCACCGAAGAAAGGTATCGGTGGGGGTACTATTTTCTTCGAAGATGCTTCTTACACTTCGCAGTAATATAGCATAAGTTCCCTGAGCGCGCTTTGTCTGTTACAGCCTTATGGCCTGATTGCCTGGTTATTGGAAACACCGTTGATATTCTCGATAGATGGAGTACATAACCCTTTTCGGTCCTTGACCGAAGAGGGAGAAGCCGATGGTCGGTTAAGACGCGTTTAAAGTTTGGTTGAACATAGATATGATATAAGTACTTTGGTACATGCAATCATTCTTTTACCCAAGTCACTTGGGGGCTCTAATGTTTATTTGAGCCGTTTTATAATAAGTGTTTTTCTTCTTAGTCATTGCAAAGTTACTATTATTATTATTCACTCCTTTTCTCGACACAAGTGTGCGGTCACTAGCCGGGGAGCCTAATTTCTCTCTCAAAGCTGCCAGAGTTTATTTTGCTAAACAGGCCTAGTAAGAAGTACTCCGCCTTCGGGATAGGAGGTTGAAGCCGTAGGCTGACCCGCTTGAAGTTTTGAGACAGGATGTGTCATGTTAAAGCACGACAGAAGCACCTTTTTTTCTAAAGTCCAGTTTTCGGATTGGCACCGAACACTTGATCTAGTTCGGAGATTAACCTTTTGAATAAATTTTTTGGCTTTTCGAGCCCATGGCACTTTTAAACTATTTGTGTGTTTTCAGCACAAGTCTCGCAGTGCAACGCCGGAAACCTTTAGAGATTCGGCAAAAACATTCTCGGATATTGCTATATATGCATCTGTTTCGAATTGTGTCTTCGGTCAATAGTTGGGTTGCCCGGTTCCTACGTTCCGCTTTGTTCGGCTAGGTGTGCAAAGGGAGAACCACTGCGATTGTGCTTCCAGCTCACATGGTTAAGCACCTCAGTGGAGAAAGCCGAAAACTATCTGTCATAATAAGCGTAAACTGATCAGCGCTCTGATGATGGTGTTAAACGACGGGCCATTCATAACAGTGGCCGAAATGTTTACGGCTTGACCTCGACTGTCACTGAACACTACCGGGGGCTATTAACTGGCCTCCCAAACTAAATCCTCGATATTTTACTCTTACATTGGAGCTGAGGTTTCATGATAATGCTTAGCATGACAACCCAAAGAGAGGAACCGATAGCGGGACTATTTTCTTTGGAAGACATTTCTTCTGTTAAACAGTAATATAACATATCTCTCTGCGTACCTTTGTTTATAAAACCGTATGGCCAGATTGCCTTGTTTGTTGAAAATCTTTGCCCTCATAAAGGCTTTATAAAGTAGGACAAACACTCCTCGGCTATTGGCCGAGGAGGTGAAAGCCGATGGTCAGTCAACAAAGTTTTGTACAATGCGGATCTGAGCATTAATGACGTAAAGTACTTGGATACATAGATTCATTACACATAATTTGTGATTTTACTATGGATATCGATCCTTAATTCGGCCACCCGTGCCCGCATTAAGGCTCGGAGGCTACTAGGCTTCGGGCTTATTATTTATAAATATTAAAGGGGCACATCGATCCCCTGATATGGTGTTGCCACCCGACCAATGTCTCGGGGGCTACTGCATTGCCTGTCCAATGCAGCAAATTTTAAGTGTAATACAGTCTTCGAGGAGATTTTGATCCTCAGGTTGGTCGGCGCAACCAACCTGAGTCTTGAGGACTGAGCACGCCGCTTTTTGTGTCCCGAAGTATTCTGCTGAGCTAGGACTTGATCCTCAGACCGATTTTGCAAATCAACCCGAGTCTCAGCGGCTACGGGGATCAACGGTCTTATGTCATCCTTCATGTGCATCTCAGGTTTTAGACCGATACCCACCTTGAGGGCTACTGGCTATGTATCTCGGCAGAGAATAAATTGCACCAATCAAAAATATTGACAAAAATCGGCCCACATTCGGGGTGGTGCACCACCTCAGAAGCAGTCCGGCATAAAGCTCGGGCGCTAGAGGCTGGCTCCATAGAGGGCATTTCCGGCATTAAGCTCGGCTAAACTCCTTCAAACTTCTTTGAACCAAGGTGATTTACCTTGATAGGCTACTTTGAACTTCCACCGCCAGGGCCGCGTGTGCTCCTTCATTCGGAGGGAGCGTTCGGTGTTTCCGTTTACCGTAATGACTCTGCGAGGGCCTGTCATCTTGAGCTTGAGATATGAATAGTGCGGCACCACATTGAATTTCGTGAATGCGGTTCGTCCGAGCAGGGCATGATAGCCACTGCGGAATGGGACTATGTCGAAGATTAACTCTTCGCTTCGAAAATTATCCGGGGATCCGAAGACCACTTCGAGTGTAACCGAGCCTGTACAGCTGGCTTCTACACATGGTATGACTCCTTTAAAGGTTGTCTTTGTGGGTGTAATCCTTGAGGGATCTATACCCATTTTCCACACTGTGTCCTGATAAAGCAGGTTTAGGCTGCTGCCGCCGTCCATGAGGACTCTAGTGAGGTGAAATCCGTCAATGATTGGGTCTAGGACCAATGCGGTGAATCCGCCGTGACAGATGCTAGTGGGGTGGTCCCTTCGATCAAAAGTGATCGGGCAGGAGGACCATGGGTTGAACTTCGGGGCGACCGGCTCCAACGCATAGACGTCCTTGAGGGTACGCTTCCGCTCCCTTTTGGGGATATGGTTTGCGTATATCATGTTCACCATCCGCACTTGCAGGGGGAAACCCTTCTGTCCTCTATTGTTCGTCATCGCTATGCAGCCCCTTGTCTCTTATTTCGGCACTTAACTTGCCTGCCTGCTTGAACACCCAACAATCCTTGTTGGTGTGGTTGGCTGGTTGTTTGGGGGTGCCTTGTATCTGGCACGAGTGATCGAGTATCCGGTCTAAACTGGATGGGCCCGGGGGGTTTCTTTTGAATGGCATCTTCCGCTGACCCGGTTTAGAGCCTCTGAATCCGGCATTAACTGCCGTATCCTCAGTGTTGTCGCTGTTAATGCGGCGCTTGTGCTTGTTGCGACGTGACCTGCCGTTGTTGTCCTTGGTATCCGAATTGCCAAGGCTCTTGGTTATGTTGTTGCTACGAGCTAGCCAGCTGTCTTCTCCCGCGCAAAAGCGGGTCATGAGTGTCGTGAGGGCTGCCATAGATTTCGGCTTTTCCTGTCCTAGGTGCCGGGCAAGCCATTCGCCTCGGATGTTGTGCCTGAAGGCTGCAAGGGCCTCGGCGTCCGGACAGTCAACTATTTGATTTTTCTTTGTTAGGAACCGTGTCCAGAATTGTCTGGCCGATTCCTCTGGCTGCTCGATTATGTGGCTGAGGTCATCGGCGTCTGGTGGTCGCACATAAGTGCCCTGGAAGTTGTCAAGGAACATGGATTCCAGGTCCTCCCAGCAACTAATTGACTCTGCTGGCAGGCTATTAAGCCAATGCCGAGCTGGTCCCTTAAGCTTGAGCGGGAGGTCACTACTAGGGAAAACCCTAGCAGCAGCGCGGGTTTTGTGCTCACTAGTAGCGCGGGAGGGCGCGCTACTAATAAGGCGCTACAACTATTGCTTAGCAGTAGCGCGTGCATGCCCGCGCTACTGCTAGGACGAATAGCTGCAGCGTTTGTTCGGTACCACGCTGCTGCTAAGGTAACTACTTGCAGCGTGTTTTCTGTCAATCGCTACTAGTGTGTCAAATGTCCATAACAGTGTGTCAAATGAAGGTGGATTAGGTTCAAGTGGAAGCAATATGTGGTGCATGTCAAAAGTATACTACTAATCCAAACTTGATCTAGTTTGGACTAGTACTACTTTCGATGTGCACCACATGTTGCCTCCACTTGAATCTAATCCGCCAGCACAAGCTATTTAATCATTCGCATAGTCATTACCACCAACAGTATTTATTTCTGTCTAAAAAAACAGTATTTATTTAATCACCACTAACACTAGCTAATAATAATCATCATAGTCATTACCACCAACACTAGCTATTTTATCATCATAGTAATATAGTGTAGCACATCATCATCCTGAAACTCATTTCTAGCTAGCTAATCACTCCTGCTGCTCTCTCTGAGGTAAAATAACATAAAACATGCAGATGAACTTGTCTCCTAATCGTGGGTAGCACATCTGTTTGCCGCCCCCTAGTACTTCTCTGCGCCCCCCCCCCCATCACATATTTGGTCTAGTCTTGCACTATTAAGCATCCGTCGCTAATCTTGAATACACTAAAGTAATCTGTACGATATCTTGGCCGTAAGCTGATAATACTCATGGTACCTTTAGTCTCGATCCCATAAGGCACAACATTCATCAGGAGTCCCTGTTGAAGAACATCGTATGTTAACATACTTAGCAATGAAGTTTAGTTTCAAAAATAATGTATGGAAAAGATGCACTGATGACAAATAGTAAAAATCTTACCATCCTTCCTAAATAGATGTGACCGTAGTTCATTACGAACACTATTGATCGCACATTTTCAGTACTAACATTTCTAAATGCAGGAAGAAAATTTGTCTTGGCAGTATCAAGATCCTCAAGCCATGAAACATAATGACTGAGTTCCTCGCAGTTGAGTTCAGCCCCAGGACAGTATACGGTCCTGTCTACCAAGCGCTGGACATGTTTGCTTGCACCGAAATAAGCTGACAATACAAATTAGTTGTCAACTATTTTTGAGTAAACAATATCGATCAAAGACATAAATATGGTTGAGAAACTTACATAATGGTATAACTGGAGGCGTCTGCACATCGACCCAGATGTCGGTATTACCTTCAATATCATCTTCCGGACGAATATCAAAGGTGATAACCATATCAGGCTCAAATGCATAAGTCTTGCATAGTGCTCGCCATGTTTTGCATCCAAAATAGGTGTAGTCGTCTGAATTGTACAATTTTGCATGGAAAATATAACCATGCTCGGTCTTCAAGTAAACTTTCTTTTCCTCCATACTATGACTGAAACCTATCTTATCCAATACAAAAACTCTTGCATGGCAGGGGATACGCTAGTAGAATAGTAAAAAAATATAAGTGGAAGCAAATGAAGCAGATGTCATGCTTAATGACGAAAAAAGACTTGTCGCTGTGACTTATTGTATCCACTTCGAAGTTCCCGTCCAGCTTGATGCTGAAGCGCCTATCATCATCTAGGAAGATTCCGTCGCACAGGCCGCGCTTGTCTTCGCAGTATTTGCAAATACCGAAATCCTTTTCGTCGTTAGACATTTCCTATGTTCATAGTTAAAACATTAATTGAAAGTCAATCGAAGACAACTACCAAGATACTCAACACACAAATCCGGGGCACTCAATATTTCCTACATATTCTGGCACAAGTCATGCCAAAATTCACGGAAAAATCCGGCATGACCTTTGCTAAAATAGGACATATCGAGCGCCTGAAATTTGCCGAAACGGAAATGAATCAACACTCCGGCAAAACATAGGCCACTCGGAGGTGTAACCTGCAAACATGATGGGCCACTTGGATATTGAGCAACACAAGATATACATTTCAAAATATCTTATAGGACTCAAATTAGCATGCATTCAATAAGCAAAAGTAAATCATCTCATACGTCCGTACATCGTTGAATATTATCACTAATACATCACGAATAGTGTCATACATATAACATCACTAATACAACTAAAACCCTAGCACAGGACGGGTATCAGCGCGGGCGGTGGACACCCACAAAGAAGGAACCATCACGGGATCGTAGCTCCAGTGAGATCCCCGGAGAACCTGCCAGGTATTGGAGAACAGCCTGTGCTCCAACACAAACTAGTAGCGACAGACGTGCGCATCCTCCTCACTGACACGGTGATGCACCACCTCTGCGAAGTCCTCGAGCCTCTCGATCGTCACTGGCCCACGCGACCGCCACCAAAGAAGGTTCGGGTCAACGACAGGCTGGCTCCTCACCAACCTGTGCCCCAGGTAGGTAGCGCCTCCCAGTACCACCCCGGCGGAGCCCAGTCCCGGACATGGCCGATCTGGTCAAGCAGGTGTCGTCCTCCGCCGACTCGACGACGAGGATGCGGGATAGGCATCGTCGACGTTGGGGCGGGAAAAATTGCTTTAACTAAAAAATATAAACAAGTTCTTACTAACTAGTTCTATTAATTCAACTAGTTCTTACTAAAAATAAACTTAATATAAATAAAAATATTCTACTACCTAATTAGTACCTAGATCTTAATATGCAACTAAAATAAACTTACTATAAATAAAAATAAACTTAATATGCAACTAAAATATAAATAAACCCTAGGCAGAGGTAGGGGAGAGGGAGGAGCGGGCGTGCTCACCTCGGGTGACTGCGACGAGGGAGGGGTAGTGCGGCGTCG
>NC_057813.1:676740218-676781182 GCF_018294505.1 Triticum aestivum | reverse complement strand
GGGGGCGGCGTTGAGGTCGGGGGTCGGGGCGGCGTAGAGGGTGCGGAGAGCGCGCGGCGGCCGACGGGCGACGGCGGCGGCGAGAGTGGAGAGAGTTGGATTTGGGGGAAAGTGGCATGGGGAAGGACGAACCCCGTGGTTAAGTCAGAAGTAGCAGTAGCGCGTTCCGGGAAAAGCGCTGCTTCTATCTTAGCTACAGCGCGTTCTCTGATACACACTACTGCTACTCCTTTCTCTTCTTTCCCTTTTCCATTTAGTTTTCTTCACATTTTATTTGTTTCCTTTCACCTTATTCTATTTCTTTCATTTTCAATTACCTTTCCATTCTCTTTCCATTTAATTTTATAACCTTTAGCAGCAACGAGTTTATATTAAAATGCGCTGCTACAAACGACGTAGCGGTAGCGCGGTTCGCCATAGATCGCTACTACTATGTGTAGCCTATGGGCTAAGCCGTGGGAATTTTAGTAGTAACGTGTGTTCAGCAAGACGCGCTACTGCTAGATCTTTATCTACAGCGCGGTTTCCTGTGGCATGCTACTGCTAATTAGCACCAGTGTGCTTTTCTGACCCACGCTACTGCTAAAGTTCTGTGTATAGGGTTTTCCCTAGTAGTGGGTATTTGATGGTGTGTAGATCATCACCATGGGCCATGTGGATATGAAGGAGACAATCCTCGATCCATACCGCGGGATCTGTTGTGCCATCGTATGATTTGATGTTTACGGGTTTAAAACCCTCGGGGATTTGATGATCCATTACTTCGTCTGTGAAGCATAGTGGGTGTGCGGCGCCCCTGTACTGGGCCATATCACGACGCAGCTCAGATGAGCTTTGTCTTTTGTGTTCGACCTGGCCGTATTTATCATATCTAGCGTGACAGTTATCGTCATGTGACGTGGGGCGCCCACATGATCTGTAGATCGATCTTGTTTTCCTTTCCTTATTCTCCAATATGTCTTGCAGGTCTGTTGCGTCTCCCCACGTCTGGTATTTTTTGAGCGGTGTCGGGGTGCGGCTTGGGTCGAGGGCCGGAAGGCCTCTCTGTCGCGGCCACGGGGTGGCCGATCGGGCGCATCGTACGCTGGTGATGTAGGTTTAGTTGCTTCCTCCTCAAGTTGGGGTAGTAGACTGCGCTATGGGTAGCTCTTGGAGGGGCGTTAGAGTTTATACTCTTCGGCTGCCAGGACTTCGGTCCATCTATCGGCGAGCAAGTCTTGGTCAGCTCTAAGCTGCTGCTGTTTTTCTTGAGGCTGCTTGCCGTGGCCATAAGCCTGCGTTTGAAACTCTCTTGTTCGACAGGATCCTCTGGCACGACGAATTCATTGTCGTTGAGGCTTGCCTCGTCTTCGGAGGGAGGCATATAATTGTCGTCCTCGACCTCCCTGTCCGCAGCTCTCTCATGAGGGCTAGCTCCTTCGTTCTCCTGTGCTGAATCCTCCTGGAGGGGGTTGTCTTCCGCACTGTCCGGCGTGTTGTTATCTCCAGTGCCGGACTCGCCGTTTTTGCTTTGTGGGGATTTAGAGCGGCGCCGCTGACGTCGGCGCTTGGGTTGCTTCTTGGAGGGGTCGTCCTCCGTTTTTTCATCGCCATCCCCTGCTTTGGGGGTGTCCACCATGTATATGTCATATGACGAGGTGGCTTTCCAGTGCCCTATAGGTGCTGGTTCTTGGTCGTCTCCTTCATCGGCATCCATACCGTCGATGTCTTCGGAGTCGAAGTCGAGCATGTCGGTTAAATCGTCGACAGTGGCTACGAAGTGGGTGGTGGGTGGGTTTCGAATTTCTTTGTCGTCCGCATCCCAACCATGCTGACCATAGCCCGACCAGGGCACTCTTGACAAACAGAGAGACTTTAGTGAATTCAGGATATCGCCAAAGGGCGAGTGCTGAAAGACGTCCATGGCGGTGAACTCCAAAGGAAGAGGTGCGGGATGTTTGGAATTCGGAACGGAGTCCGACACGCTGGAGTCATAGGCCTCACAAAGGACTAGGCTGGTGTTCGGCTCTATCGCCGTAGAGATTGCGGCTCCTAGGGCGGCGTCCAGCCGTCCGGCCCCAACTGGCGCAGTCAGCTCCGAGCTAATGGTCGGAGCGGGCACCTGAGCGACGCTCTGGGCATTGTCCAGCGGCAGAGCTAAATCATGCCCATCGTGACAGTGCGGCGTGCTCGGACGTGGCTCGAATCCGTCGAAGATCAAGTCCCCGCTGATGTCGGACGTGTAGTTTAAACTTCCAAACCTGACCTGATGGCCAGGGGCGTAGCTTTCGATCTGCTCCAGATGGCCAAGCGAATTGGCCCACACTGCGAAGATCTGTCCGGGGAGAAAGTCTCACCCTGGACCGCGTCGTGGTTGATGATCGAAGAAGCCATCGGGCGTAAAGGTGACGACACAGAGGAACTCTCAATGAAAGCACCAATGCCGGTGTCAAAACCGGCGGATCTCGGGTAGGGGGTCCCGAACTGTGCGTCTAGGCGGATGGTAATAGTAGACAAGGGACACGATGTTTTTACCCAGGTTTGGGCCCTCTCGATGGAGGTAAAACCCTACTCCTCCTTGATTAATATGGATGATATGGGTAGTACAAGAGTTGATCTACCACGAGATCAGAGAGGCTAAACCCTAGAAGCTAGCCTATGGTATGATTGTTGTTCGTCCTACGGACTAAAACTCTCCGGTTTATATAGACACTGGGAGGGCTAGGGTTACACAGAGTCGGTTACAATGGGAGGAGATCTTCATATCAAATCGCCAAGCTTGCCTTCCACGCCAAGGAAAGTCCTATCCGGACACGGGACGAAGTCTTCAATCTTGTATCTTCATAGCCCGGGAGTCCGGTCAAAGGTCATAGTCCTGCCATCCAGACACCCCCTAATCTGGGACTCCCTCAGGTAGCAAGAAGGATTTCTGGCACCGTTGCTGGGGAGGTCTTCGCTCAAGTCAAGACATAGCAAGTACCCATCACAAACTCATCTCCCTCGCATTACATTATTTGCCATTTGCCTCTCGTTTTCCTCTCCCCCACTTCACCTTTACCGTTTTATTCTCCCTCTCTTTTCCGTTTGCCACTTTTTCGATTGCCTCTTGTGTGCTTGTGTGTTGGATTGCTTGTCATGATGGCTCAAGATAATACTAAATTGTGTGACTTTTCCAATACAAATAATAATGATTTCCTTAGCACTCTAATTGCTGCTCTTAATGATGTTGAATCTTGTGAAATCAATGCTGCTTTGTTGAATCTTGTTATGAAAGATCAATTCTCCGGCCTTCCTAGTGAAGATGCCGCTACTCATCTAAACAACTTTGTTGATTTATGCGATATGCAAAAGAAGAAAGACATGGATAATGATATTGTTAAATTGAAGTTGTTTCATTTTTCACTTAGAGATCGTGCTAAAACTTGGTTTTCGTCTTTGCCTAAAAATAGTATCGATTCGTGGAATAAGTGCAAAGATTCTTTTATCTCTAAGTATTTTCCTCCCGCTAAGACAATCTCTCTTAGAAACGATATAATGAATTTTAAGCAACTTGATCATGAGAATGTTGCAGAATCTTGGAAGAGGATGAAATTAATGATACATAATTTCCCTACACATGGTTTGAATTTATGGATGATCATACAATTTTTTTATGCCGGGTTGAATTTTGCTTCTTGAAATCTTTTAGATTCGGCCGCGGGAGGCACTTTATGGAGATCACTTTAGGAGAAGCTACTAAACTCCTAGATAATATTATGGTTAATTATTCTCAATGGCACACTGAAAGATCCACCACTAAAAAGGTTCATGCTATAGAAGAAATTAATGTTTTGAGTGGAAAGATGGATGCACTTATGAAATTGTTTACTCCTAAAAGTGCCACTATTGATCCTAACGATATGCCTTTGTCTACTTTTATTGAGAATAATAATGAATATATGGACGTGAATTTTGTTGGTAGGAATAATTTTGGTAACAACGCTTATAGAGGAAACTTTAATCCTAGGCCGTTTCATAGTAATTCCTCTAATAATTATGATAATTACTACAACAACTCTTATGGAAATTTTAATATGATGCCCTCTGATTTTGAGATTAGTGTTAAAGAATTTATGAATTCTCAAAAGAGTTTCAATGCTTTGCTTGAAGAAAAATTGCTTAAAGTTGATGAATTGGCTAGGAATGTGGATAGAATTTCTCTTGATGTTCATTCTTTGAAACTTAGATCTATTCCACCTCAGCATGATATCAATGAGTCTCTCAAACCCATGAGAATTTCCATTGATGAGTGCAAAGAAAGAACCACTAGGATGCGTGCTAAGAAAGATTGCTTCGTAAGAGCTTGTTCTTCCTTTTCATGAAAATAATGATGAAGATCTAAAAGTTATTGATGTGTCTCCTATTAAATCCATGTTTTGCAATATGAATCTTAATAATGATGGGACTGGAGATGAATCAAATTTAGTTAAAAGGCGTTCCAATGATTTGGAGAATTTTGATCTTGATGCTAAAATTGGTAAAAGTGGGATTGGAGAGATTAAAAATTTACATAGCAATGAACCCACTACTCTGGATTTCAAGGAATTTAATTATGTTAATTGTTCTATAGTAGATTTTATTTCCTTGTTGCAATCCATGTGGAATTCTCCTCATGCTTATAGCCAAAATAAAGCTTTTACTAAACATATCGTTGATTCTTTGATGCAATCTTATGAAGAAAAACTTGAATTAGAAGTTTCTACCCCTAGCAAACTTTACGATGAGTGGGAACCTACCATAAAAATTAAAATAAAAGATCATGAATGATTTGCTTTGTGTGATTTGGGTGCTAGTGTTTCCACGATTCCAAAAACTTTATGTGATATGCTTGGTTTCCGTGAATTTGATGATTGCTCTTTAAATTTGCACCTTGCGGATTCCATAATTAAGAAACCTGTGGGAAGGATTAGTGTTGTTCTTATTGTTGGAAATAGGAATTATGTGCCTGTAGATTTTATCGTTCTCTATATAGATTGCAATCTTTCATGTCCTATTATTCTTGGTAGGCCATTCCTTAGAACAATTGGTGCAATTATTGATATGAAGGAAAGAAATATTAGATTCCAATTTCCGTTAGGGAAAGGCATGGAACACTTTCCTAGAAAGAAAATTAAATTACTTTATGAATCTATCATGCGAGCCACTTATGAATTGAATGCCAAAGATGGCAATACTTAGATCTATTCCCGCTTTTATGCCTAGCTAGGGGCGTTAAACGATAGCGCTTGTTGAGAGGCAACCCAATTTTATTTTTGTTCCTTGATTGTTGTTCCTGTTTAGTAATAAATGATTCATCTATACTCTAGTTAGATGTGGTTTTATCTTTTAATTAGTGTTTGTACCAAGTAGAACCCATAGGATCATCTTGGGTGAAAGTTAATTTGATTCTGCTGAAAAACAGAAACTTTGCACTCACGAGAACAAATTCAGTAAATCACAGAAACGCGATTTTGAGCTGATTATTTTTGCAGTAGATCAATAGATAAATTACCTAGGACTTCCTATTTTTGTAGGAGTTTTGGAGTTCCAGAAGTATTCGAAAGTTACAGATTGCTACAGACTGTTCTGTTTTTGAGAGATTCTGTTTTTCGTGTGTTGTTTGCTTATTTTGATGCATCTATGCCTAGTATTGGGGGGTATGAACCATAGAGAAGTTGGAATACAGTAGGTTTAACACCAATATAAATAAAGAATGAGTTCATTACAGTAAATTAAGTGGTAGTTTTTCTTTCTTGCACTAACGGAGCTCATGGGATTTCCTGTTGAGTTTTGTGTTATGAAGTTTTCAAGTTTTGGGTAAAGATTTGATGGACTATGGAATAAGGAGTGGCAAGAGCCTAATATTGGGGATCCCATGGCACCCCAAGATATTCAAGGACAACCAAAAGAGTAAGCTTGGGGATGCCCTGGAAGTAGGGCTGGAATTCAAGCCGAGTCGAGCCAGCTCGGCTCGACTCTCTAAAGCTCATTTCATTAACGAGCTAGCTCAACTCGACTCGTTACTATAACGAGTTGAAATCCAAGATTGGATCGACTCGTATAACTCACGAGCTGGCTCGTTTAGCTTGTTAAGCTCGTTACGGATATGAACATAAAACCTTACGAATAAGATAAAAATGAATATTGTTTGTGAACATTGTACATGTTTAATATGTACATTTTACATTCACAAGTAATCATTTTTTCATATTTGTAGCGCAGCTGGGCTTTGTGCTGTGTGCCTAGGATGCAGGGTGCTTAGCTGATCTCTTGTAACGAGCCTAATGAGTTACACGAGTACTCGTGATATTGGCTCGTTTAACTTGGTCTATAAACGATCTTAAACTAAAGATTGGCTCGACTCATTAGTCTTCGAGTTTGAGTCGATTCGAGCCGAGTGACGAGTTACTCGTTTAGCTCATGAGCTTCAAGCTTTTTTCCAGCCCTACCCGGAAGGCATCCCCTCTTTCGTCTTCGTCTATCGGTAACTTTACTTGGAGCTATATTTTTATTTACCACATGATATGTGTTTTGCTTGGAGCGTCTTGTATGATGCGAGTCTTTACTTTTTAGGTTACCACAATCATCCTTTCTGTACACACCTTTTGGTAGAGACACACATGATTCGGAAATTATTAGAATACTCTATGTGCTTCACTTATATCTTTTGAGCTATGAAGTTTTGCTCTAGTGCTTCACTTATATCTTTTTAGAGCACGGTGGTGATTTTATTTTGTAGAAATTATTGATCTCTCATGCTTCACTTATATTATTTTGAGAGACTTCTAGAACAGCATGGTATTTTCTATGATTACAAAATTGGTCCTAGAATGGTGGGCATCCAAGTTGGGTATAATAAAAACTATCATGAAAAGTGAATTGAATACTATGATCGACTTGATGCTTAATAATTGTTTTGAGATATGAAGGTGGTAATATTAGAGTCATGCTAGTTGATGTAATTGTGAATTTAAGAAATATTTGTATTGAGGTTCGCAAATCCTGTAGCATGCACGTATGGTAACCGTTGTGTGACAAATTTATTGCATAGGGTGCTCTTTTGATTGCCTTCCTTATGTGTGGAGGTCGGGAGCGCGCAGTGGTTAACTTCCATCATAGCCCAACAGTCCGACCCATGTATATAGTCCGGCTGTCTGAGGATCCCTTAATCCAGGATTCCCTCACTCACAATCACAAAAGATTTCCAAGATAGTGTATCTGCATGTGAAAGTTCTCTTCCTTATACTAATTATTCATGAATTGCTTGTATGACCAATATTGTGATTGGCAAGCCTCAAAATATTTCAATTTATAAACCCAATGTGAAGCTACCACTAGGAAGGATGTAATTTTAACTTCATGATATTCAATTTATTCAACAATTTAGTCATAGGATGTAACTGAAGCACTAGAGAAATTCCATAGAAAAGAGCTTCCTTGACAGGATGTGAATGCCGCTTACCTAGCCTCCTATTTGAGGACTCTATTTTATTTAAAAACTATCAGGTCTAAGTATTTTATTAAAACAGCAATCAAAACGAAAGAAAATGACATTCCAAGAATAGCACAACTAATGTGATGAAGCAAAAACTTAGGCTCAACAGATACTAACCGATAATTGTTGAAGAAGAAAGGTGGGATGCCTACCGGTGCATACCCAAGCTTAGATGCTTAAGAAATCTTGGAATATTAACTTGGGATGCCTTGGGCATCCCCAAGCTTGAGCCTTTGTGTCTCCTTAATTCCTCTCATATCACGGTTTCCCTAAATCTCAAAAACTTCATCCACACAAAACTCAACAAGAACTCGTGAGATAAATTAGTATAAATCAATGCAAAACTTTATCATTCTCCACTGTAGCAAATCACTAAAATTATTATTCAACAATGAATACTAAATTCCTCTTCATATTTAATAGAACTATCCTACAATAGAATCATTAAACAAGCAAACATATGCAAACATAATAGCAATCTGCCAAAACAGTATAGTCTGTAAAGAATGCAAGATTCATCATACTTACCTAACTCAAAAAATTATGAAACAAACTAAGAACTTTAGAAAATTTATCATATCTTATTTTGCAAAACAATTCAACATTTTATCATATTTTGTCTTTTCTAGGGAATTTTTGCAACAGCGATAAACTTTCCGTTTTGAAAGAGCAACATGTAAACTTGCAAGATAAGCATGTCAAAGGCTATCATTGCTACTTTTAATGAAATAAAAGATGAAAAAAATTATTCTAAATAACAACAAGCAAATCGTAACAAAATAAATTGAGGCTCCAAGTAAAACGCATATCATGTGACGAATGAAGACATAGCTCCAAATGAGGTTAACTATAATGTTGGAGACGAAAGAGGGGACGCCTTCCGGGGCATCCCCAAGCTTAGTTTCTTTGATCATCATTGAATCTTAGGATCTTGTCACTCATTATTCTCCTCATATCAACATCTCATCCAAAACTTGAAAACTTCAATCACACTAAACTTAACGGAACTTTGTGAGATAGGTTAGTATGATAAAGAGCAAACCATTTTACTTTTGGTACTGTCGAAGACAAGACTCACAATGGTTTCCACACAATTCCTACTATAGCATATCATTTCCACAATTTATATTGAGCAATAAAGCCATAGAAACAAGGAAACAAGCAAACTATGCATTGAAAATAGAATCTTGTCAAAAGCAGAACAGTCTGTAGTAATCTGTACTCAAACCATACTTATGCTACTCCAAAAATTATGACCACGTGAAAAATTTGTATATTAATCTTCTTCAAAAAGAATCAACTCAAAATTAATCTTCTGTTAAAAATGAGAGTTATTTTCGTGAGTGCAAAAGTTTCTGTTTTTCAACAAGATCAAATCAACTATCACCCAACATGACCACAAAGGCTTTACTTGGCACTTTATTGAAATAAAAGTAATAAAACATGATTACTGCGGTAGCCTAATCATGTGAACTCACAAAAACAGTAGGGGTAAGTGTTGGGTTGTCTCCCAACAAGAGCTTTTCTTTTATGCCTTTTAAGCTAGGCATGATGATTTTAATGATGCTCATATAAAAGTAAAGAATTGAAACACAAAGAGAGCATCATGAAGCATATGACTAGCACATTTAAACCTAACCCACTTCCTATGCATATGGATTTTGGGAGCAAATAATTCATGGGAACAAAAATCTACTAGCATAGGAAGGCAAAAACAAGCACAACTTCAAAATGTTCAACATAAAGAGAGGAAACTTGATATTATTGCAATTCCTAAAAGCATAAGTTCCTCCACCATAATAATTTTCAGTAGAATCATGAATGAATTCAACAATATAGCCATCCCATAAAGCATTCTTTTCATGACACAAAATCATATAAAACTTATTACTCTCCACATAAACAAATTTCTTCTCATCAATAGTAGTGGGAGCAAACTCAACAAAATAACTATCATGAGAGTGAAAATTAAAATCATGATGACAAGTTTCATGGTTATCATTATTCTTTATAGCATACATGTCATCACCATAATCATCATAGATAGCAACCTTGTTCTCATAGTCAATTGAAGCCTCATCCAAAATGGTGGATTCATCATTAAATAAAGTCATGACCTCTCTGAATCCACTTTCATCATTATAATCATCATAAATAGGAGGCATGCTATCATCATAATAATTTATCTCATCAAAACTTGGGGGAGTAAAAATATAATTTTCATCAAACATAGCATCCCCAAGCTTGTAGCTTTGCATATCATTAACATCATGGATATTCAAAGAATTCATAATAACAACATTGCAATTGTAACGCCCCGAGACCGATGCTCCAGAAGACTTCCAGCTATTCTGAGTTTAGCCGTGTGTTTCTTTTGTGCTTGCTCTTTTATTTTTGCATTGCATCATGTCATCATGCCATCATATCATTAATTTTATAATTCTTTTAATAAACTGTATGGATCTTTGATCCATTTAAATCGAGGGAAGAGCGACTTCTCTTTACAACATATCCTCCAATATTAGGGAGCTATTATAAAATATTCCATTAGTTTGGAATTAACCGCAACCCACTTGCAATTTAATTCTCATGCCTTTTGCTTCAAGTTCCCTCTCCAAACTTTCTCCATAATTCTTTCTCCATTTATCGAGGCTCATCCTAAATTCTCAACATTTTTGAACACTTCTAAATCCTAGTCCTTGTTCAAGCCATTTTAATTAAATTCAAATAACTTTGAATTTAATTCTTGCAATCTTGCCCACTCCATTTTTCTTGGGTTAAGCTCATTTTTTATGAGTCCGGAAAAATAATCCCCATATCCAACTTCTTTCCCTAACCCTCCTTTTTCTTTTCTTCTCTCTAATTCTTTTCTTTTTAAGTAAGTATGAAAGAGAGAGAGAGGAGAGAGACAGCCCAGGCCGGCCCATCCATCCCCACAGCCCATCTAATCCCTGTAACCCTAGCGCTTGCCTCCTCTCCTCTTGATCCTTCGCTCTCTCCCTCGTTCCCCTCCCTGCGCCGCCACAGGCACGGGAACAGCTCCTGCTCCTCTCCTCATCGCCCTCGCACCCCTCTCCTGTGGCCTCTCGCCTCCTCTACTCACAGCCGCCTCGGCCGCAAGCACCAGCAGCTCCCCTCGCGCCCCCTGCCCTGAGCTCCTCTCCTATGCTCCTTCCATGGCGCCCGCGCCCTAGCTTCTTCCTGGACCCGCAACCTCACCAATAGCAGCCGTGTTGCTCCGTCCAGTTCCTCGTTGGTGACCTCCCGCTCCGGATCCGCCTTCCACGACCGCGACCAGTGCTGCGCCTCCACGCTGTCTTCTGCGCCCGGCCTCTCCCTCGCCTCGCTAGTGCCCTGCTCCAGCGCCGCCGCCTCTCTTCATCGCCACCAACAGGATCTCCAAGCGCCATGGTCTCCCCGAGCTCCGCCGCGCCCTTCATCTCTTCCACTGGCGGATCCAAGTCCCGCACTAGCCTTGCCGTCCGGATCCACGCCAAGCTCCAACGACCTCTGCACCCGGGCTCTCATCCCTGTTTTCCCGGCGTCCTCTGCGTCCCCTGGCTGCATCGAGCAGCAGCAACTCATCGCTCAAGACTTGACGCTCCTGCAACCCAAGTCCATCGCCACCTCGCCAGAGAACCCCATCCTCGCCTGGATCTTCGTCGCCAGCTCCAAGCGTCGCTGCTGCTGCCTCCGTTTTGCCTGAACCGTGCCCCTGCTTCGCCTCGAACAGCAGCAACAGCTCGCTCGCTTGTCCTCATGGACTCGATTTAGTCAAATGCCAGGTCTACGGGTCGGCCTCCTGTTCATGTTGACCGAAAGATCGCAAGAGTCCTCTCTGCCTCCTGTACACTGTTGGCCACCAGTTGATGCACCCCAAGTACCACAACTACGACTGATGCCCCGAGGACACTGAGTAGGACTACACACGATGATGCGTCAAGTTCCACCATCATCGACTCCATGGACGTCAAGTTCCTCTATGACCCTGTGTACGACTACGTGGATTCACCAAATACCCTTCGGATACGCCAAGTTCGACTACATGGATACGACAAGTTCCTCTCCAGACATGTACGACTACCGTCGCCAAGATTGCGCGTACAACTACCGCCGCCATGTACCACTACTTCCACCATGACCGTCCCGAGAACGTCTACTTCCCCTACACCGCATCGAACTCGATCCGCCCTGAAAATGCACGCTTCAAAGGTATAACCCCAAGACGACTGCCCGTGAACGAATGCATGTGTTGTATGAGATGCACCCTATGTTTGCATCGTGCCCATTTGCTTCATGCACGTCCCTCCTCGTTGGCCATGCCATCGTCCCGTGGGAACCAAGAATCCAGGATCACCCCACCATCCTTGCATGACACGCTCACATCCACTTCCTTTTGCACCGGTATCTCCGTGATCTACCGGAACCGATATGTTGCCATGGCATCATTTTCGGATTCGTTGCCGTGGCAACCGTTTTGTTCCGCCACGGTGACAAATGCTTCATAAAATGCTCATGTCAACATTTTCATAAAATTGCATAAAACTTGCATATGTAATCCGCATCATGATAACAACATTTAAAATGTTAAAATGTTGTTTGCTTTAAATTGCTAAATAACATGGGGATTGTCCGGAATTGTTGTTTCTTGTTTCCGGCCTCACTTAAACTTGCCTAGATAGGTAGTTTAATTATGCTTCACACCTTTCCATGTTTAACAACATTTAATATTGATGAGTAGCATAAACGAGAGTGAACTAAATGATTGATTGTGGTGTTTCATCAATATGCAACGAGTTGCATATTGAGCTCCACTTAACTTGTAGTATTGTTTGTGTACTTTGCCATGCCATGCCTTTTTAAATAGGACATGCATCATACTTGATTGTGCATCATGCCATGTTTATGCTTGTGTGTTTACCATGTTGCTTCTTTACGGTTAGCTTCTCTCGTTAGCTTCGGTTTCGTTCCGGAGTTGTGAAGATTCGTTCGACTTCGTCCGTTTGTCTCCTTCATGGACTCGTTCTTCTTCCTAGCGGGATTTCAGGCAAGATGACCATTACCCTCGATATCACTTCTATCTTTTCTTGCTAGTTGCTTCGTTCTATCACTATGCTGTGCTACCTATTACTTGTTTACCATGCCTCCCATATTGCCATGTCAGCCTCTTACCTTTTCACCCTTCCTAGCAAACCGTTGTATGGCTATGTTACCGCTTTGGCTCAGCCCCTCTTATAGTGTTGTTAGTTGCAGGTGAAGTTAAAGATTGCTCCATGATGGACAGGATTATGTTGGGATATCACAATATCTATTATTTAATTAATGCATCTATATACTTGGTAAAGGGTGGAAGGCTCGGCCTTATGCTTGGTGTTTTGTTCCACTCTTGCCGCCCTAGTTTCCGTCATACCGGTGTTATGTTCCTTGATTTTGCGTTCCTTACGCGGTTGGGTGATTTATGGGACCCCATTGATAGTTCGCTTTGAATAAAACTCCTCTAGCAAGGCCCAACATTGGTTTTACCATTTGCCACCTAAGCCTTTTTCCCTTGGGTTCTGCAGACTCAAGGGTCATCTTTATTTTAGCCCTGGGCCAGTGCTCCTCCGAGTGTTGGTGCAAACTAGAGCACCGTGCGGGACCATTCCTTGGAAACTTCGATTACGTCGGTACCTGTACGCTTAGCTTATCTGGTGTGCCCTAAGAACGAGATATGTGCAGTTCCTATCGGGATTTATCGGCATAGTGGGTGGTCTTGCTGGTCTTATTTTACCATTGTCGAAATGTCTTGTAAACCGGGATTCCGAGTTTGATCGGGTCTTCCTGGGAGAAGGAATATCCTTCATTGACCGTGAGAGCTTATGATGAGCTAAGTTGGGACACGCCTGCAGGGTATAACCTTTGGAGAGCCGTGCCCGCGGTTATGTGGCAGATGGAAATTTGTTAATGTCCGGTTGTAGAGAATTTGACACTTGACTTAATTAAAATGCATCAACCGCATGCGTATCTGTGATGGTCTCTTTTCGGCGGAGTCTGGGAAGTGAACACGGTCTTTGTGTTATGTTTGTGCGTAAGCAGTTTCAGGATCACTTCTTGATCACTTCTAGCTTCTCGACTGTTCCATTGCTTCTCTTCTCGCTCTTATTTCCATATGTTAGCCACCATATTTGCTTAGTTCTTGCTGCAACTCCACCTCATTACCACTTCCTACCCATAAGCATAAATAGTCTTGATCTCGCGGGTTTTGAGATTGCTGAGTCCTCGTGACTCATCAGATACTATCACAACAGTTGCAGGTGCCGATGATACCAGTGTAGGTGATGCAAGCGAGCTCAGATAGGATCTCAACGAAGATCTTGGTCGTTGCTATGTTTCGTTTCATGCTGATCAGTAGTGGAGCCCAGTTTCGTTTCATGCCGATGATATCAGTTGGGTTATCTTCTTTTCTTTTGGCTTCGTCCGTAGTCGGGCTATGTGGGTACTCTGAATGATGTATGAATTATATGTTCATTGTGTGAAGTGGCGATTGTAAGCCAACTCTTTATCCCATTCTTGTTCATTACATGGGATTGTGCGAAGATGACCCTTCTTGCGACAAAACCACCATGCGGTTATCCCTCTAAGTCGTGCTTCGACACGTGGGAGATATAGCCGCATCGTGGGTGTTACAGCAATCATGCTCATCATTCGTGCCAATCATTCTATTAAATTCTTCTTCTATTAATTCAGCACAATTCTATGAACCATCATTTTCAAGAAAGATATTATAATGATGATCAATAATATGATGCAACTTAATTCCATTTTTTGTAGTTTTTCTTTTATGAACCAAAATAGTGATAAAACAAGAAACTAAAAGATTCGATTGCAAGATCTAATGATATACCTTCAAGAACTCGCCTCCCCGACAACGGCGCAAAAAAAGAGCTTGATGTCTACTATGCAACTTTATTCTTGTAGACACATGTTGGGCCTCCAAGCGTAGAGTTTTGTAGGACAGTAGTAATTTTCCCTCAAGTGGATGACCTAAGGTTTATCAATCCGTGGGAGGCGTAGGATGAAGATAGTCTCTCTCAAGCAACCCTGCAATCAAATACTAGAAATCTCTTGTGTCCCCAACACGCCCAATACAATGGCAAATTGTATAGGTGCACTAGTTCGGCAAAGAGACGGTGATAAAAGTGTAGTATGGATAGTAGATATGAGTTTTCGTAGTGCGAACAATAAACAACAGCAAGTTAATAAATAGTAAAATGGAGCACAAACAATATTGCAATGATGGAAAATGAGGCCTAGGGTGCATAGTTTCACTAGTATAATCTCTCAATAATGCTGTCATAGTTGGATCGTATAAAATTCCCTCAAAGTGCAACAAAGAATCACTCCAAAATTCCTATCTACCGGAGAACATAAGACGGAATTGTTTGTAGGGTACGAAACAACCTCAAAGCTATTCTTTCCGTTTCATCTATTCAAGAGTTCGTACTGAAATAACACAAACCTATTCTTTCCGTTCGATATATCCTAGAGTTCGTACTAAAATAACACCAAAGCAAATTCAGATTTATAACACAAATAACTTCAAAGAGTGCCCCGAGATATCTACCGAAGAAACAAAGACAAGAACGTGCATCAACCCCTATGCATAGATTCCCCCAATGTCATGGAATCCGATAGTTGAGTGCCAAAACATATATCAAGTGAATCAATACGATACCCCATTGTCACCACGAGTATTCAATTGCAAGACATATTTCAAGTGTTCTCAAATCTATTAATGTATTCAATCCGATAACAACGAAATCTCAAAGGGAAAAACTACTTTCATCAGAACAAGATAGAGAGGGGAAAACATCATATGATCCAACTATATTGACAAAGCGCGCGATACATCAAGATCGTGACATCTCAAGAACACGAGAGAGAGAGAGAGATTAAACACATAGCTACTGGTACAAACCCTCATCCCCGAGGGTGGACTACTCCCTCTTCATCGTGATGGCCGCCGGGATGATGAAGATGGCCACTGGAGATGATTCCCCCCTCCAGCAGGGTGCCGGAACGGGGTCTAGATTGGATCTTGAGGATACAGAGGCCTTGCGGCAGCGGAACTTCTGTTCTAGGGCTACCTCGAAGGGTTTCGGAATATTTGGGAATTTATAGTGCAAAGAGGGGGTGCGGGAGGCCACTGAGGTGGGCACAACTCACCTGGGCGCGCCAGGGGGGCCTGGTGCGCCCTGGTGGGCTATGCCCCCCTTGGGGCACCCCCAAGTGCAGTTTAGGCACACTGGGTTCCTTCCGGTCCAGAAAAAATCTCCAAAAAGTTACGAGGTGTTTGGACTCCGTTTGATACTGATTTCATGCGATGTAAAATACAAGCAAAAAACAACAACTGGCACTGGGCACTTGGTCAATAGGTTAGTCCCAAAAAATGATATAAAGTTGCTATAAAATGATTGTAAAACATCCAAGAATGAGAATATGATGGCATGAATACTTCATAAATTATAGATACATTGGAGAAGTATTAGTACGACACCTCCGTGTTCAGCACACATTCAACACGATGAAGTCCCTCCTGCTCTTGGATCCAGTTGAGTACGAGGGAGAGCTCCATCGGCATGACGGCGTGGCGGCGGTGATGATGAACTTACCGGCGCAGGGCTTCACCTAATCACTATGACGATATGATCGAGGTGTTAAATTGTGGAAGGGGGCACGCCATGCGGCTAAGAGATTGTCTGTTGTGCTTTGGGGTGCCCCTGGCCATGTATATAAAGGAGGGAGAGGAGGAGGCCGACGGCCAGGAAGGGCGCACCATAGGGGGAGTCCAACTAGGATTAACAATCCTAGTTGGACTCCCTAGTTGGACTCCCCTTCCTTTTCCAAGAGGGGGAGAGAGGGAAGGAGGAGGAGAGGGAGAAGGAAACAGGGGGGCGCCACCCCCTTCCTAGTCCAATTCGGAGTTGCCATGGGGGGGCACCCTTACGACCCTCCTCTCCTTTCCAGTAAGGCCCATGAAGGTCCACTACTTCCCCGAGGGGGTCCAGTAACCTCCCGGTACTCCGAAAAATAGCCGAATCACTCCGGAACCATTCCGGTGTCAAAATATAACATTCCAATATATAAATATTTACCTCTCGACCATTTCGAGACTCCTCGTCATGTATGTGATGTCATCCGGGACTCCGAACAAACTTCGGTCATCAAATCGCAGAACTCATAATACAAATCGTCATCGAACGTTAAGCGTGCATACCCTACGGGTTCGAGAAGTATGTAGACATGATCGATACATATCACCGATCAATAACCAATAGCGGAACCTGGATGCTCATATTGGCTCCTACATATTCTACAAAGATCTTTATTGTTCAAACCGCAAAACAACATCCGTTGTTCCCTTTGTCATCGATATGTTATTTGCCCGAGATTCGTTCATCGCTATCATCATACCTAGTTCAATCTCGTAACCGGCAAGTCTCTTTACTCATTCTGTAATGCTTCATCCCGCAACTAACTCATTAGTCACATTGCTTGCAAGGCTTTATAGTGATGAGCATTACCGAGAGTGCCCAGAGATACGTCTCCGGTACACCGAGTGACAAATCCTAATCTCGAAATATGCCAACCTAACAAACACCTTCGGAGACACCTGTAGAGCATCTTTATAATCACCTAGTTATGTTGTGACGTTGATATCCCACAAGGTGTTTCTCTGGTATTCGGTAGTTGCATAATCTCATAGTCGGAGGAACATGTATAAGTCATGAAGAAAGCAGTAGCAATAAAACTGTAACGATCATAATGCTAAGCTAACGGATGGGTCTTGTCCATCACATCATTCTCTAATGATGTGATCCCGTTCATAAAATGACAACACATGTCTATGGCTAGGAAACATAACCATCTTTGATTAACAAGTTAGTCAAGTAGAGGCATACTGGGGACATTATGTTTTGTCTATGTATTCACACATGTACTAAGTTTCCTGTTACTACAATTCTAGCATGAATAATAAACATTTGTCATTACATAAGAAAATATAA
Source organism: Triticum aestivum (assembly GCF_018294505.1). NCBI lineage: Eukaryota > Viridiplantae > Streptophyta > Magnoliopsida > Poales > Poaceae > Triticum > Triticum aestivum. Next base: position 676,763,644 of record NC_057813.1, on the reverse strand, counting down.
ATAACAAAATTATTATTGCCTCTAGGGCATATTTCCTTCATCCACCCCTTGTGGGCTTGTGTGCTCCCCTCCTATGTCTCATATGGCCCATATCTTCCCCTGGGGGTTCCGGTAACCCCCCGATACTTTGATATGTACCCGATACATTTCGGAACACTTCCGATGTCGGAATACTATCTTCCAATATATCAATCTTTTCCTCTTGACTATTTTGAGACTCCTCGTCATTCCCGTGATATTCTCATCCGGGACTCCGAACAACATTCGGTCACGAAATCACATAACTCATATAATACAAAATTGTCATCAAACGTTAAACGTGCGAACCCTATGGGTTTGAGAACTATGTAGACATGACCAAGACACCTCTCCGGTCAATAACCAATACCGGAACCTGGATGCTCATATTTGTTCCTACATATTCTACGACGATCTTTATCGGCTGAACCATTATGACAACATACGTTATTCCCTTTGTCATCGGTATGTCACTTGCTCGGGATTCGATCATCGATATCTTCATACCTAGTTCAATCTTGTTACTGGCAAGTCTCTTTACTCTTTTCATAATGCATCACCCCGCAACTAACTCATTAGCCACGTTGCTTGGAAGGCTTCTTATGATGTGCATTACCAAGAGGGCCCAGAGATACCTCTCTGATACTCGGAGTGACAAATCCTAATCTCGATCTATTCCAACCCAACAAATATCTTCGGAGATACCTGTAGAGAATCTTTATAATCACCCAGTTACGTTGTGAGGTTTGATAACACATAAGGAATTCCTCCGATATCCGGGAGTTCCATAATCTCATAGTCGGACGAATATGTATTTGACATGAAGAAAGCAGTAGCAATAAAATTGAACAATCATTATGCTATGCTAACAGATGGGTCTTGTCCATCACATCTTTCTCCTAATGATGTGATCCCGTTCATCAATTGACAACACATGTCTATGGTTAGGAAACTTAACCATCTTTGGTTAACGAGGTAGTCATTTAGAGGCGTATTAGGGACACGGTGTTTTGTCTATGTATGCACACATGTATCAAGTTTCTGGTTAATAAAATTCTAGCATTAATAATAGGCATTTATCATGATATAAGGAAATATAAAATAAGAACACTATTATTGCCTCTAGGGCATATTTCCATCAGTCTCCCACTTGGACTAGAGTCAATAATCTAGTTCATATCACCATGTGACCAACACCCAACGGGTTTACTAGAGTGTATAATCTAGTTCACATCGCTATGTGATTAACACCCAAAGATTACTAAGGTGTGATCATGTTTTGCTTGAGAGAGAAGTTTAGTCAATGGGTCTGCCACATTCAGAGCCGTATGTATCTTGCAAATTTTATATGTCTACAATGCTCTGCATGGTGCTACTCTAGCTAATTGCTCCCACTTTCAATATGTATCCAGATTGAGACTCAGAGTCATCCAGATCGGGGTAAAAGCTTGCATCAACGTAACTCTTTACTAAGAACTCTTTGTTACCTCCATAACCGAGAAATATTTCCTTAGTCGTCCTAGGTAACTAAGGATAACTTTGACCGCTGTCCAGTGATCTACTCTTGAATCACTATCGTGCCCCCTTGCCAAACTCATGATAAGGTCCACAATAGGTTGGGTACACAACATAGCATACTTTATAGAACCTATAGCTGAGGCATAAGGAATGACTTTCATTCTCTTTCTAGTTTTTGTTGTTGTCGGGTTTTCAGTCATACTCAACTTTACACCTTGCAACACAGGCAAGAACTCCTTCTTTGACTGTTCCATTTTGAACTACTTCAAAATCTTTTCAAGGTATGTGGTTTGTGAAAGTCCTATTAAGCGTCTCAATCTATCTCTATAGATCTTGATGCCTAATACATAAGTAGCTTTACCAGGTCTTTTATTGAAAAAATTTATTCAAGTATCCTTTTATGCTATCCAAAAAATTCTACATCATTTGAATCAACAATATGTCATCCACATATAATATTAGAAATGCTACAGAGCTCCCACTCACTTTCTTGTAAAGACAGGCTTCTCCGAAAGTCTGTATAAAACCATATGCTTTGATCACTAAGGGAGTCCTGGATTAATGGGTCCTTGGACAGCCGGACTATATGTGTATGCCGGACTATTGGGCTATGAAGATACAAGATTGAAGACTTCGTCCCGTGTCCGGGTGGGACTCTCCTTCGCGTGGAAGGCAAGCTTGGAGATTCGGATATGTATATTCCCTTCTCTGTAACCGACTTGATGTAACCCTAGCCCCCTCCGATGTCTATATAAACCAGAGGGTTTAGTCCGTAGGACGAGGACAATCATAATCATAGCCTAGCTTCTAGGGCTAGCTTCTACGATCTCGTGGTAGATCAACTCTTGTAATACTCATATCATCAAGATCAATCAAGCAGGAAGTAGGGTATTACCTCCATAAAGAGGGCTTGAACCTGGGTAAACATCGTGTCCCCCGTCTCCTATTACCATTAGCCTTAGACGCACAGTTCGGGACCCCCTACCCAAGATCCGCCGGTTTTGACACCGACGTTGGTGCTTTCATTGAGAGTTCCACTGCATCGTCATCATAAGGCTTGATGGCTCCTTCAATCATCTACAACAACGCGGTCTAGGGTGAGATCTTTCTCCCCGGACAGATCTTCGTATTCGGGCGTCTTTGCACTGCGGGCCAACTTGTTTGACCATCTGGAGCAGATCGACAGCTAGGCCCCTAGCCATCAGGTCAGGTTTGGGAGCTGGAACTACACCGCCGACATCCGCGGAGACTTGGCCTTCAATGGATTCGAACCCATGACAGCCGGACCCTATAGCTACAATGAACATGACTTAAATCTTTCATTGAACCATGCTCAGGAGACAGCACCTGTAACTGTCCTGGCCCTAGATCCAGTACTGGTCGTGCCATTCGAGGACGGGAGGATGGACCCTGCCGCGAAAGCCACAAACTCAATGGCGCTAGAGCCGAACACAGATCTGACCTCCAACGAGCCTTGTGTCATCGGAACCTCAGACTTGTCTCCGACCATAGGCTCCGAACTGCGTATATCCGTGCCCATCGATTCTAACTGGGCGCCAATCTTGGAGTTCAGCTCCGCGGACATCTTCCAACACTCGCCCTTGGGCGATATGTTAAACTCATTGAAATCCCTCTCCTTGGCAGGGGATTCTTGGCCGAACTATGTCCCGCTTGAGTGGGATGCGGATGACGGAGAACTTCGTTAACCACCCACCACCCACTTGATAGCCACTGTCGACGACTTGACCGACATGCTTGACTTTGACTCCAAAGATATCGACGGAATGGACGATGATGTTTGAGAGGAACAGGAACCACCGCCCATAGGGCGCTGGACAGCCACCTCGTCGTATGACATATACATGGTTTATACACCCAAAGAGGACAATGGGGAGGACACAAGGATCCAGTTGAGGACAAGCCTCCTGAGAAGTAGCTGAAGCGCCGATGTCAGCGACGCCGCTCTAAACCACGCCATGGTAAAAACAGCAATACCGGCACAAGAGACAATAGCACTCCGAACAATGCGGAAGACAAAGAAGACCCTGCCCAGCCGAGTTTCGAACAGGCCGAACGGGAAGATGGGCGAGCCAGCCCTGATGAACATTCCATGAATGAAGACTCGAATAACAGCAATTACATGCCCCTCTCCGAGGATGAGGCGAGCCGCGGCGATGAAGAGTTTACCGTGCCTGAGGATCCCGTCAAGCAGGAAAGCTTTAACCGTTGGCTTATAGCCACTTCAAAGAGCGTGAAGAAAAAACAGCAGCAACTTCAAGCTGATCAAGATCTGCAAATTGATAGATGGACTGAGGTCCTGGCAGCAGAGGAATATGAACTCGAACGCCCAACCAAAAGTTACCCGAAGCGCAAGTTGTTACCTCGATTCGATGACGAGGCATTAGAGCCAGCACTACCAGCGGACTGACCACCGCGTGGCCGAGATAAAATGGAATCCTAGCTCGCACTACCCCGCCAAACAAATAGAAACACAACAGCTCAGGGATACATACATGACCTGCGGTACGACATGCAAACTAGAGCAAGAGAGCCCAGATCGATCTACGGATCACGAGGGCGCGCCCCAATGCGCGACGACTACCACCATGCCGGATATAATAAATACAAACCTGTCAGGGCCGAATACCGCAGACCATCTCCATCCGAACTATGTCGCTACACAGCCCGACATAGAGGCGCTGCACACCCCTTATGCTTCACCGATAAAGTAATGGAACATGAATTCACAGAAGGGTTTAAACCTGTAAACATCGAATCATATGATGGGACAACAGATCCCATGGTATAGATCGAATACTTCCTCCTCCACATTCATATGGCCCGCGGCGATGATCTCCATGCCATCAAATATCTCCCGCTAAAACTCAAGGGACGAGCTAGGCACTGGTTGAACAGTCTACCCAAAAACTCTATTGGCAGTTGGGAGAACCTGGAAGACGCATTACTTGACAACTTCCAAGGAACCTATGTCCGACCTCTGGATGCTGATGAATTAAGTCATATAACACAATAGCCTGGAGAATCAGCCAAGGAATTCTGGACCCGGTTCTTAACTAAAAAGAACCAGATCATCGATTGTCCGGATGCCGAAGCCCAAGCGGCCTTTAAGCATAACATCCATGACGAATGGCTCACCCCACACCTCGGACAAGAGAAACCGAAGTCCATGGCAGCCCTTACGACACTTATGACCCGCTTTTGTGCTGGCGAGGATAGCTAGCTAGCTCGTAGCAATAGCACCTCAAGTAAACCTGGCACTTCTGAAGCCAGGGATAGTAACGGCAAGCCCCGACGCAACAGACAAAAGCGTCGAAGTAATGGAAACAATGTCGAAGACACAGCGGTCAACACTGGATTCAGTGGCTCCATGTCCGGTCAGCGGAAGAAGCCATTTAAGAGAAACAATCCGGGCCCATCCAGTTTGGACCGCATACTCGATCTTCCATGTCAAATCCACGGCACCCCAATAAACCAGCCAATCATATCAACAGAGAATGTTGGGTCTTCAAGCAGGTCGGCAAGTTAAATGCCGAAAACAAGGAAAAGGGGTCCCAAAAGCGATGACGACGAGGAGCCCTGGGCACCGAATACAGGGGGATAGAAGAAGTTTCCACCCCAGGTTAAAACGGTGAACATGATATATGCTACCCATATCCCCAGAAGGGAGCGGAAGCGCGCCCTAAGGGACGTCTAGGCGATGGAGCAAGTCGCCCCAAAATACAACCCATGGTCCTCTTGTCCGATCACCTTTGATCGAAGTGACCATCCGACCAGTATCCGTCATGGCAGTTCAGCTGCACTGGTGCTCGACCCTATTATCGACGGATTCCACCTTACACGAGTCCTTATGGACGGTGGAAGCAGCCTGGACCTGCTCTATCAGGATACAATGCGTAAAATGGGTATCAACCCCTCAAGGATCAAACCCACAAAAACCACCTTCAAAGTTGTCATACCAGGTGTGGAGGCCTGTTGCACAGGCTAAATCACCCTAGAAGTGGTCTTCGGATCCCCATATAATTTCTGGAGCGATGAATTGATCTTTGATATCATCCCTTTCCACAGTGTCTATCACGCACTGCTCGGACGAACCACATTCGCTCGATTCAATGCGGTGCCGCACTACGCCTACCTCAAGCTCAAGTTGCCTGGACCGCGCAGTGTCATAACAGTCAATGGAAACACGGAACACTCCCTCCGTATTAAGGAACACACCGCAGCCCTTGTAGTAGAAGTACAGAGTAGCCTTTTTAGGCAGAACCTCAATTCGGTAGTAAAACCCCCGGACACCGTCAAGCGAGTCTGAACTACTCTGCAACAGGACTGTCCAGCCTGTTTGGAGCTCAACTAGCAACTCGGCCTCTGTCCCAGCTCCAATCAAGCAACGACATTCATGCCACGCGTACATAATTACGCACTCAAAATACCATGGGCATAGATAGAGGCACAACTAGATTAGGGTTCACAATACGGCTCAACCGCTCGTGAACCCGCATAATTTTACTAGTCCGTTCTCTTTTCAGGTTTCCTTCCTCTGGCCTCGTTACCGGACAACGTGATCATTGGACCCATCAAGGGACGTCTACACGAAGAAAGCAAAAGGCTCAAACATGTAAGGGAATACATAGGTGGTCTGTGCTAATGATTGTTATACCTATCTTAAAACCTGGATGCGGTCCACCCTTGTTCATGGTGTGTTAAATGGCCTTATTGCTTATAGCACTATTTGTACAAGTACACCTAGGCATATTGATCAAATTAGATTGGAAAATATTTTGCGGCTCCATATCTGCAGCATCAGCTTATTACTTAAATTTTTCCTTTCCTTTGTATATATTCTTTGCACCCGTACACTATGGTACCGCTTAATTCGCGAGGGGCTTCATTATACCCCATAATATAGCAAGAAAGTCCGAACACTTTTACAGTAGTTCGGCACCCCGAATTGTAGCATTATATGCATCAGCTCCGAATCATGTCTTGCGTCAATAGTTGGGTTGCCCGGCTCCTGTGCTTGCTATCCTACATTCCGCTATATCGGATAGGGTAGTAAAGGGAGAACTACTGTGATTCTGTCCTAGTTATCCCAGATGATCACCTCAGTAGAGAAAGCTGAAAACTGACTGTCATGATGCGGCGAGAGCCGGTCAGCTGTTCGAGAGGTTCCAAATCTTTAGCGATTTCTTCCGTGTTATTGGATGAATCGGTTTTTATCCGATTAAGTGTATATAGCGCCGCAAGTTTGGTCTTCCGAACACCAGGGGCAACGCCCAAGTTTGTCTCGTCAAACTCCTATGGCTAAGTGAGAATGATAAAGCCGAATAGTCTAATTGCCTGGTTCTTTGCGCTGAACACCTCCTTAAAGGACGAAAACCTTGGATAAAGAGTGTTTAGATTCATCCCGAACACCCCCTACTACCTACATGGGGGAAGTAGCCGATGACTTGCATTTCTCAGATTTATTAAAATGGCCGCATAGGAGGTGTAGTTTCAAACAAAGTTTACACTACTGAACTGTTTTATATTACAGGACAGGATAAAACATGAGTGTATTCATGGGAATATGATATCCTTAGCATATTTCTCCGCCACATGGCAGGACCCCTCCATGTCACTATCATAATACAATTCGGGTCTGCGGTGCTTCTTGCCTTCGGGCGGTCCTCCGGTCATCAATTTAGTGGCGTCCATCTTCGCCCAGTGCGTAGATACGTCTCCAACGTCTCTATAATTTTTTATTGTTCCATGCTATTATATTACCTTTTTTGGATGTTTATGGGCTTTACTTTACACTTTTATATCATTTTTGGGACTAACATACAAACCGGAGGCCCAGCCTGAATTGCTGTTTTTTTGCCTATTTTGGTATATCGAAGAAAAGGAATATCAATCGGAGTCCAAATGGAATGAAACCTTCGGGAATGATATTTTTGGAATAAATGCCAACCTGGAGACTTGGAGTGGCCGTCAAGAAATAAAACGAGGCGGCGACGAGGGTGCCCGGCGCGCCCCAACCCTCGTGGGCCCCTTGATCGTCCACCGACATAGTTCTTCCTCCTATATATACACCCGTACCCTGAAACTATCAGAAGCGACCGAAAACATAATTCAACCGGCGCAACTTTCTGTATCCGCGAAATCCCATCTTGGAGCCATCGCCGGCACTCCGCCGGAGGGTGAATCCACCATGGAGGGCCTCTACATCAACTCCAAGGCCTCTCCGATGAATGGTGAGTAGTTTACCACAGACCTTCTGGTCCATAGTTATTAGCTCGATGGCTTCTTCTCTCTCTTTGATTCTCAATACAAACTTCTCCTTCCTCTTCTTGGAAATCTATTTGATGTAACTCTTTTTTGCGGTATGTTTGTCGAGATCCGATGAATTGTGGGTTTATGATCAAGTTTATCTATGAGAAATATTTGAATATCCTCTGAATTCTTTTATGTATGATTGATTATCTTTGCAACTCTCTTCGAATTATCTGTTTGTTTTGGCCTACTAGATTGATCTTTCATGCCATGGGAGAAGTGCTTAGCTTTGGGTTCAATCTTGCGGTGTACTTTCCCAATGACAGTAGGGGCAGCAAGGCACGTATTGTATTGTTGCCATCGAGGATAAAAAGATGGGGTTTATATCATATTGCATGAGTTTATCCCTCTACATCACGTTATCTTTCTTAATGCGTTACTCTGTTCTTGAACTTAATAATCTAGATGCAGGCAGGAGTCGGTCGAAGTGTGGAGTAATAGTAGTAGATGCAGGTAGGAGTCGGTCTACTTGTTACGAACATGATGCCTATATACATGATCATGCCTAGATAATCTCATAACTATGAACTTTTCTATCAATTGCTCAACAGTAATTTGTTTACCCATCGTAATACTTATGCTATCTTGTGAGAAGCCACTAGTGAAACCTATGGCCCCTGGGTCTATCTTTTATCATATAAGTTTACCATCTACTTTTATTTGCATCTTTTACTTTCCAATCTATATCATAAAAATACTAAAAATATTTATCTTATCATATTATCTCTATTAGATCTCACTTTTGCAAGTTTTCGTGAAGGGATTGACAACCCCTTTATAGCGTTGGTTGCGCGGTTCTTGTTTGTTTGCGTAGGTGCGTGGGACTTTTGAGGAGCCTCCTACTGGATTGATACCTTGGTTCTCAAAATCTGAGGGAAATACTTACACTACTGTGATGCATCACCCTTTCCTCTTCAAGGAAAACCAACGCAAGCTCAAGACGTAGCAAGAAGGATTTCTGGCGCAGTTGCCTGGGAGGTCTTCTCTCAATTCAAGACATACCAAGTACCCATCGCAAACTCATCTCCCTCGCATTACATTATTTGCCATTTGCCTCTCGTTTTCCTATCCCCTACTTCACCCTTGCCATTTTATCCACCCTCTCTTTCCCAATCTTCTTCTCCTCTCTCTTTTTGCTTGCCTTTTTGTGTGTGCTTGTGTGTTGGATTATTTGTCGCTATGGCGCAAGATAATACCAAACTGTGTGACTTTTCCAATACCAATAATAATGATTTCCTTAGCACTCCGATTGCTCCTCTTAATGATGTTGAAACTTGTGAAACCAATGCTGCTTTGTTGAATCTTGTTATGAAAGAACAATTCTCCGGCCTTCCTAGTGAAGATGCCTCTACCCATCTAAATAACTTTGTTGATTTGCGTGAGATGCAAAAGAAGAAAGATACGGATAATGATATTGTTAAATTGAAGTTATTTCCATTTTCACTTAGAGAACGTGCTCAAATTTGGTTTCGTCTTTGCCTAAAAATAGTATTGATTCATGGAATAAGTGCAAAGATGCTTTTATCTCTAAGTATTTTCCTCCCGCCAAGATCATCTCGCTTAGGAACGATATTATGAATTTTAAACAACTTGATCATGAGCATGTTGCCCAATCTTGGGAAAGAATGAAATTAATGATTCGCAATTGCCCTACTCATAGTTTTAACTTATGGATGATCATACAAAATTTCTGTGCCGGATTGAATTTTGCTTCTAGAAATCTTTTAGATTCGGCCACGGGAGGCACTTTTATGGAAATCAATTTAGGATAAGCTACTAAACTAATATATAATATTATGGTTAATTATTTTTAATGGCACACCCAGATCTACTAGTAAAAAGGTGAATGCTATAGAAGAAATTAATGTTTTGAGTGGAAAGATGGATGAACTTATGAAATTGTTTGCTATTGAGAGTGCTCCTATTGATCCCAATGATATGACTTTCTCTACTTTGATTGAGAATGATAATGAATCTATGGATGTGAATTTTGTTGGTAGGAATAATTTTGTTAACAATGCTTATAGAGGAAACTTCAATCCTAGACTGTTTCCTAATAATTCCTCTAATAATTATGGAAATTCCTACAACAACTCCTATGGAAATTTTAATAAGATGCCCTCTGATTTTGAGAATAGTGTTAAAGAATTTATGAATTCTCAAAAGAATTTTAATGCTTTGCTTGAAGAAAAATTGTTTAAAGTTGATGACTTGGCAGAACATTTATAGACTTTCGCTTGATGTTGATTCTTTGAAACTTAGATCTACCCCTCCTAAGCATGATATCAATGAGTCTCTCAAAGCCATGAGAGTTTCCATTGATGAGTGCAAAGAAAGAACTGCTAGATTGCATGCTAAGGAAGATTGCTTTGTAAAAGTGTGTTCTTCAAGTTTTCATGATAATAATGACGATGATCTAAAAGTTATTGATGTGTCCCCTATTAAATCTTTGTTTTGCAATATGAATCTTTCTAATGATGGGACTGGAAGTAAATCAACTTTAGTTAAAAAGCGTTCTGATGATTTGGAGTATTATGATCTTGATGCTACGATTGGTACAAGTGGGATTGGAGAAATTAAATTTTGCATAGTAATGAACCCACCACTTTGGATTTCAAGGAATTTAATTATGATAATTGCTCTTTACTAGATTGTATTTCCTTGTTGCAATCTGTGTTGAATTCTCCTCATGCTTATAGCCAAAATAAAGCTTGTACTAAACATATCGTTGATGCTATGATGCAATCTTATGAGGAAAAACTTAATTTGGAAGTTTCTATACCTAGAAAACTTTATGATGAGTGGGAACCTACTATAAAAATTAAAATTAAAGATCATGAATTCTATGCTTTGTGTGATTTGGGTGCTAGTGTTTCCATGACTCCGAAAACTTTATGTGATATGCTAGGTTTCCATGAATTTGATGATTGTTCTTTAAACTTGCACCTTGCGAATTCCACCATTAAGAAACCTATGGGAAGGATCAATGATGTTCTTATTGTTTCAAATAGGAACTATGTGCCCGTAGGTTTTATCGTTCTTGATATTAATTGCAATCTTTTGTGTCCTATTATTCTTGGTAGGCCTTTCCATAGAACGATTGGTGCAATTATTAATATGAAGGAAGGGAATATTAGATTCCAATTTCCGTTAAGGACAGGAATGGAACGCTTCCCTAGAAAGAAAGTTAAATTACCATATGAATCCATTATGCGAGCCACTTATGAATTGAATGCCAAAGATGGCAATACTTAGATCTATCCTCTCTTTTATGCCTACCTAGGGGCGGTAAACGAAAGCGCTTGTTGGGAGGCAACCCAATTTTATTTTTGTTCCTTGCTTTTTGTTCCTGTTTAGTAATAAACAATTTATTTATTCTCTGGTTAGATGTGTTTTTATGTTTTAATTAGTGTTTGCGGCAAGTAGGACCTATAGGATAACCTTGGGTGGAAGTTAATTTGATTCTGCTGAAAAACAGAAACTTTGCGCTCACGAGAAAAAATTCAATAAATCACAGAAACGTTCTTTTGCATTGATTCTTTTTTCTGTATATCAATAGACAAAATTTATATTACGTCCTACTTTTGTAGGATTTTTAAGGTTCCAGAATATTCGAAACTTACAGATTTCTATAGACTGTTCTGTTTTTGACAGATTCTGTTTTTCGTGTGTTGTTTGTTTATTTTGATGCATCTATGGCTAGTATTGAGGGATATGAACCATAGAGAATTTGGAATACAGTAGGTTTAACACCAATATAAATAAAGAATGAGATCATTACAATACCTTATGTGGTGGTTTTCTTTCTTGCACTAACGGAGCTTATGAGATTTCCTGTTGAGTTTTGTGTTGTGAAGTTTTCAAGGTTTGGGTAAAGATTTGATGGATTATGGAGTAAGGAGTGGAAAAAGCCTAATCTTGGGGATGCCCATGGCACCCCAGGATATTCAAGGATAACCAAAAGCTTAAGCTTGGGGATGCCCCGGAAGGCAACCCCTCTTTCGTCTTCGTCTATCTGTAACTTTACTTGGAGCTATATTTTTATTCGCCACATGATATGTGTTTTTCTTGGAGCGTCTTGTATGATACTAGTCTTTACTTTCTAGATTTCCACAATAATCGTTGCTGTACAAACCTATTGGGAGAGAAATACTTGATTTGTAATTTATTAGAATACTCTATGTGCTTCAGTTATATCTTTTGAGCTAGATAGTTTTGCTCTAGTACATCACTTATATCTTTTAGAGCACGGCGGTGGTTTAATTTTGTGGAAATTGTTGATCTCTCATGCTTCACTTATATGATTTTGAGAGTCTTTTAAAACAGCATGGTATTTTCTATGGTTATAAAATTGGTCCTAGGATGATGGGCATCCAAGTTGGGTATAATAAAAACTATCATAGAAAGTGAATTGGATGCTATGATCAATTTGATACTTGATAATTGTTTAGAGATATGAAGGTGGTAATATTAGAGTCATGCTAGTTGGGTAGTTGTTAATCTAAAGAATACTTGTGTTGAAGTTGGCAAGTCCCGTAGCATGCACGTATGGTAAAAGTTGTGTAACAAATTTATTGCATGGAGTACTCTTTTGATTGCCTTCCCTTGTGTGGAGGTCGGGGGCGTGCGATGGTTAACTCCTACCAACCTCCCCCCTAGGAGCATGCGTAGTAGTACTTTGCTTCGAGGGATAATAAAACTTTTGCAATATGTATATGAGTTCTTTATGACTAATGTTGAGTCCATGGATTATACGCACTCTCACCTTCCATCATTGCTAGCCTCTTCGGTACCGTGCATTGCCCTTTCTCACCTTGAGAGTTGGTGCAAACTTCGCCGGTGCTTCCAAAACCCATGATACGATACGCTCTATCACACATAAACCTCCTTATATCTTCCTCACAACAGCCACCATACCTACCTATTGTGGCATTTCCATAGCCATTCTGAGATATATTGCCATGCAACTTTCCACTGTTCCGTTCATCATGACACGCATCATCATTGTCATATTGCTTTTTGCATGATCATGTAGTTGACATCGTATTTGTGGCAAAGCCACCATGCATAATTTTTATACATGTCGCTCTTGAGTCATCGCATATCCAAGTACACCGCCGGAGGCATTCATATAGAGTCATACTTTGTTCTAGTATCGAGTTGTAATTCACGAATTGTAATTAAATAGAAGTGTGATGATCATCATTTTTAGAGCATTGTCCCTAATAAAAAAAGGCCAAATAAAAAAAGGGGGAAAGGCCAAAGAAAAAAAAGAAAGGCCAAAAAAATGCCCAAAAAAAGAAAAAAAAAGGGGACAATATTACTATCTTTTTCCACACTTGTGCTTCAAAGTAGCACCATGTTCTTCATGTAGAGAGTCTCATTTGTTGTCTCTTTCATACACTAGTGGGAATTTTTCATTATAGAACTTGGCTTGTATATTCCAATGATGGGCTTCCTCAAAATGCCCTAAGTCTTCGTGAGCAAGCAAGTTGGATGCACACCCACTTAGTTTCTTTTGTTGAGCTTTCATACATTTATAGCTCTAGTGCATCTGTTGCATGGCAATCCCTACTCCTTGCATTGACATCAATTGATGGGCATCTCCATAGCCCGTTGATTAGCCGCGTCAATGTGAGACTTTCTCCTTTTTTGTCTTCTCCACACAACCTCCATCATCATATTCTATTCCACCCATAGTGCTATATCCATGGCTCACGCTCATGTATTGCGTGAGAGTTAAAAAAAAGCTGAAGCGCGTTAAAAAGTATGAACCAATTGCTTGGCTGAAACCGTGGTTGTTCTTGATGGGAGTATTTTGTGTGATGAATATGAAACATATCCAAACTATATGATTTTGTAGGGATGAACCTTCTAATGCCATGTTATTTTGAGAAGACATGATTGCTTTGTTAGTATGCTTGAAGTATTACTATTTCTTATGTCAATATGAACTTTTATTTTGAATAATTTGGATCTGAACATTCATGCCACAATAAATAGAAATACATTGAGAAATATGCTAGGTAGCATTCCACATAAAAAATTCTGTTTTTATCATTTACCTACTCGAGGACGAGCAGGAATTAAGCTTGGGGATGCTTGATACGTCTCCAATGTATCTATAATTCTTGATTGTTCCATGCTATTATATTACCTGTTTTGGATGTTTATGGGCTTTACTTTACACTTTTATATCATTTTTGGGACTAACCTACTAACTGGAGGCCTAGCCCGAATTGCTATTTTTTTGCCTATTTCAGTATATCGAAGAAAAGGAATATCAAACAGAGTCCAAACGGAATGAAACCTTCGGGAACGATCTTTTTGGAACAAATGCCAACCTGGAGACTTGGAGTGGAAGTCAAGCAACAAACGAGGTGACCACGAGGGTGTCTAGCGCGCCCCCTAGGTTTGGGCGCGCCCCCACCCTCGTGGGCCCCTCGATTGTCCACTAACGTACTTCTTACTCCTATATATACACCCGTAACCTGAAACCATCAGAAGCGACCACGAAAACCTAATTCCACCGCCGCAACCTTCTATATCTGTGAGATCCCATCTTGGAGCCGTCGGTGGCGCTCCGTCGAAGGGGGAATCCACCACGGAGGGCCTCTACATCATCTCCAAGGCCTCTCTGATGAGTTGTGAGTAGTCTACCACAGACCTTCAGGCCCATAGTTATTAGCTAGATGGCTTCTTCTCTCTCTTGGATTCTCAATACAAAGTTCTCCTTCCTCTTCTTGGACATCTATTCGATGTAACTCTTTTTTGCGGTGTGTTTGTTGAGATCCTATGAATTGTGGGTTTATGATCAAGTTTATCTATGAGAAATATTTGACTCTCATCTGAATTCTTTTATGTATGATTGGTTATCTTTGCAAGTCTCTTCGAATTATTAGTTTGGTTTGGCCTACTAGATTGATCTTTCTGGCCATCGGAGAAGTGCTTAGCTTTGGGTTCAATCTTGCGGTGTCCTTTCCCAGTGATAGTAGGGGCAGCAAGGAACGTATTGTATTGTTGCCATCAAGGATAAAAAGATGGGGTTTATATCATACTGCATGAGTTTATCCCTCTACATCATGTCATCTTTCTTAATGCATTACTATGTTCTTCATGAACTTAATACTCTAGATGCAGGCAGGAGTCGGTCGATGTGTGGAGTAATAGTATTAGATGCAGGCAGGAGTCGGTTTACTTGCTACGGACGTGATGCCTATATACATGATCATGCCTAGATAATCTCATAACTATGCATTTTTCTATCAATTGCTCGATAGTAATTTGTTCAACCACCGTAATACTTATGCTATCTTGAGAGAAGCCACTATTGAAACCTATGGCCCCCGGGTCTATATTTTATCATATAAGTTTACCATCTACTTTTATTTGCATCTTTTGCTTTCCAATCTATATCATAAAAATACCAAAAATATTTATCTTATCATATTATCTCTATTAGATCTCACTTTTGCAATTTTCCGTGAAGGGATTGACAACCCCTTTATCGCGTTGGTTGCGAGGTTCTTGTTTGTTTGTGTAGGTGCGTGGGACTTTTGAGGAGCCTCCTACTGGATTGATACCTTGGTTCTCAAAAACTGAGGGAAATACTTACGCTACTATGCTGCATCACCCTTTCCTCTTGAAGGAAAACCAATGCAAGCTCAAGACGTAGCATGCGTCTTCATGCGGGCGAAGGCCATTCTTACACCTTCAATGCAGACAGACCATTTAATGGCATCAAGCCGAGGATAGGCACTGACCAGCCGCTTCACGAGTCCGAAGTAGCTGCTAGGAAAAGCTTCGGCAGGCCATAGCCGGATTATCAAACCCTTCATGGCTAATTCGGCCGTCCTATGCAGCTTAACCAGTTGCTTCAGCTAGTCGCTAAAAGGAACTAGAGGTTCGGACACAAGGTATTGTGACCAGAACAGCTTCTCCTAGAGCTTCCCTCTTCGGCTCGATAGAATTCGGCAGCGTCTGATACGCTGCGCGGCAGATCGGCAAACGCCCCTGGAGAGCTCCAAATCCGGGTCCTCGCATATTTGCTCTTTATTATAAAAGCCTTACCTGCTGCGGTCTTCTTGGCCGCCTGGATTTCCTGGAGGGCGCCCTGAGCTTCGGCTCGGGCATCTTGTGCGCTCTAGCGCGCCTTCGCAAGTTCAGCTTCTTGCTCCTTGTAATCATGCTCAAAGGACTCGCATATCTTGACTGTGTCCTGGAGGACCTGCTGGATCTCCTTGACCCGGGCGTCATGCTTTTCGCATGTGGCCCGCTCCTTGGCCGCCTTCTCTTCGGTCTCAACCAGTGCCTTTTTAAGGTCCGTCACTTCGGTCATGGCGCCTAATAAATATAAATGACACTTTACAGTCAGAACAAAACATTCGCCATAGCCGAATTTTGATACAAATCACTGCTTACCTTCATTTTCTTTTAGCAGCTCCTTTACGCGGCTGAGCTCTCCCTCGGTCCACTCCAGATTCTGCTTCAGTCCGAAGAATTCTGCAATATGAGCGGATGCAGCTAGCAGCGATGCTTGTTTGTTCACACATACATTCTAAATTAGCCTCCTGCAAAATTCATCTGATCCTTTGTTCGGTTTTTCTTTCTGAACCGCGGACAGAGCATCAGGGGCTACTACCTACATTGTGACATTCCTTTTAAAATTGCGTGACTTACCTTGAAGCTTGTTAGAAGGCTCGTACACGCTTCGGTCAGTCCGCCTTCCGCAGACTGAATCCTCTCAATCACCACACCTATGAGGGTGCGATGTTCTTCCATGATGGAAGCGCCTTGCAGCGCTTCCAGCAAATCGCCCGGCGTTTCTGGATGGACAGAGGCCGCCAGAGGAACAGGCATGCCTCCTTCTTTCGAGGGTTGCTTGCCTGATTCCGGAGCCACATGAATCTCCGGAATGGTACTCGGCTGGGGGCAGGATTGAAAGTCGCCCCCACCGTCAGTCGCTATAGGGACTTGCTCCCCCATATGTTCAGCGGGCGAGGTTCTACCCCCCGGCACCACCTGGACGGCCTCTTGAGCCTCTCCCTGGCTCGGGATCCTTCGAGACAACACCTCGGTGTTGATTGAGGCCTTGGGGGAGGAGGTCGTTGGAAGCGACCCACTGTCCTACACCGATGGATCCAGCGATCCCTCCGAAGAGGAGGATAACTCGACATTGAACCGAGCCGGGCTGCAAAGTGCATGACCCAATACGTTAAAAACAATACAGTGGAAAAGTCGGATGCCATATTGTGTTCGGATACTTACGATTTAGCCAGGGGCTTGACCGTAGGTTCCCATTCTGAGCTGTTGTCGGTAGCCGTCCTGGGACTGTCTGAAGGAGAAATTTTCCCCTTCTTGGACGTCCTGGCCTCCGAATGAGTGGAGGCCACCCTCTTTTTCTTCCCCCCTATAGGAGGGGTTTGAATTTCTTCTACCTCCTCCTCCTCTTCCCCGCCGCCTTCAGCGGTGGAGGATCTATCCTCGGCATCTTCAGACACTGTATCTGAAGTGCCCTTACGACGGAGACCATCTCTGGTCCCCTGGGCCTTCTTCTTGGCCTTCTTCTCCGGCACCTCGTAAGGTGCCGGAAAAAGCATCTTCGTTAGAAGTGGGGTTTTTGGGCCTTCGGGAAGCAGAGCCGGACAGTCAATCTGCTCCGCTATTTTTATCTAGGCCTGAATAAATAAAGGGGCAGCTTAGACTTCCGCCTCTAATATGCCCGTAAAAGGTGTAACTTGAAACATATATAAAAACTCACCGCATTAGCATGACGTATTGAGCTAATCCCATGATCCTCGGTCGTGGGTGGTCGTGTCTCTCCGGCCTTGAAAAGCACTTTCCAGATATCTTCGTGAGTTGTACCGAAGAGCTCTAGCAGCGTCTAGTGCTGGGGGCCGGATCGAACTCCCACAAGTTTTGGGACCGGTGTTGGCACGGAAGAATCCGACGAATGAGCATAACTTGTACTATGTTGACAAGCTTGATTCTCTTGTCTATCATTTTCTGGAAGCACGTCTGGAGCCCAGACACCTCGTCCAAAGAACCCCAGGTTAGGCCCTTCTCTTGCTAGAAGGTGAGCCGCATGGGGACTCCAGATTGGAATTCGGGGGCCGCCGCCCAGTGGGCGTCGTGCGGCTCGGTGATGTAGAACCACCCCAATTTCCATCCCTTTACTGTCTCCATGAAGGAGCCTTCGGGGCAGGTAACATTGGGCATCTTGCCCACCATAGCGCCTCCGCACTCCGCTTGCTGACCGCTCACCACCTTTGGCTTCAGATTTAAAGCTTCAGCCATAACCCAAAATGGGGTAGGATGCGGAGAAAGGCCTCACACACAACGATAAATGCTGATATGTTGAGGATGGAGTTGGGGGCCAGATCATGGAAGTTCAACCCGTAATAGTGCATCAGTCCGCGAACAAATGGGTGGAGGGGAAATCCCAGCCCGCGGACAAAGTGAGAGACGAACACAACCCTTTCTTGGGGTTCTGGGGTAGGGACAATTTTTCCCTTGGTCGAAAGACGATGGTTGACCTTCTTGGTTAAGTGTTTGGCCTCCCGAAGCTTCTTTATGTCCTTCTCCTTGACGGAGGAGGCCATCCACTTGCCTCCTGCTCCGGATCCAGACATGTTCGGAATGCTTTTTCAGGCGGAGAAGGTGAAAGCTTGGGCGCTAGAGCTCGAGAGTGAATGCGCGGAGGAAGGAGAAGGCGTGGGTGAAAGAGGGGAATCCTTATCCCTTTATAAAGGCAGCAGAAATCATGCGCCTCGCCACTTGCCCTAAAGCTCTCTTATTCCCCAAGCGCCGTGCTAATGTCACGGTTGGGTTACCCATGCCCGTATTGATGAGAATCCCGTAATAAGGGGACACCATCTCTGCCTCGACAAGACGTGCCAATAAAACTGCCTCGCGAAACATGGAGTAGCAGGTTGGAAAAACGGTTCGAATAATGACTGGGCCACGGCGTGATGTCACATTATGGAAAAGTAGTCAGTAGATTAGACTCATGGAATATTGTACTCTCTACGATAGTATGTGGAATTTGTTTTGTAGAGTCGGACATGATTCTTGTGTTCAAGATCTACTTTGAAGTATTCGGAGAAGGAACCCACCTTGCAGTGCCGAAGACAATCTGCGCACCGGACTCATCGTCATTGAAGCCTGGTTCAGGGGCTACAGAGGGAGTCCTGGATTAAGGGGTCCTCGGACAGTTGGACTATATGCGTATGTCGGACTATTGGGCTATGAAGCTACAAGATAGAAGACTTCGTCCCGTGTCCGGGTGGGACTCTCCTTTGTGTGGAAGGCAATCTTGGCGATTCGGATATGTAGATTCCCTTCTCTGTAACCGACTTGATTTAACCATAGCCTCCTCCGGAGTCTATATGAACCGGAGGGTTTAGTCCAAAAGACGAGGACAATCATAATCATAGGCTGGCTTCTAGGGTTAGCCTCTACACTCTCGTGGTAGATCAACTCTTGTAATACTCATATCATCAAGATCAATCAAGCAGGAAGTAGGGTATTACCTCCATAGAGAGGCCCCGAACCTTGGTACACATAGTGTCCCCCGCCTCCTGTTACCATTAGCCTTAGACGCACAGTTCGGGACCCCCTACTCAAGATCATCCAGTTTTGACACCGACAATCACCTCATCAAAGTGTATATTTGATAACCCACAAGTATAAGGGATCGCAACAGTTTTCAAGGGTAGAGTACTCAACCCAAATTTATTGATTCGACGCAAGGGGAGCCAAAGAATATTCTCAAGTACTAGAAGTTGAGTTGTCAATTTAACCACACCTGGATAACCTAATATCTGCAGCAAAGTATTTAGTAGCAAAGTAGTATGGAAGTACCGGTAACAATGGCAAAAGTAACAGTAGCAGTTTTGTAGTAATTGTAACAGTGGCAACGATAAAGTAACTAAGCAAAGATCAATATGTGAAAAGCTCATAGGCATTGGATCAGTGATGGATAATTTTGTCAGTTGCAATTCCTCATGTAATAGTCAAAACATAGGGTGACACAGAACTAGCTCCAATTCATCAATGTAATGTAGGCATGTATTCCGAATATAGTCGTACATGCTTATGGAAAAGAACTTGCATGACATCTTTTTTCCTACCCTCCCGTGGCAGCGGGGTCCTATTGGAAACCAAGGGATATTAGGGCCTCCTTTTAATAGAGTACCAGACCAACGCATTAACACTTAGTGAATACATGAACTCCTCAAATTATGGTCATCACCGGTAAGTATCCTGATTATTGTCACTTTGGGGTTAACGAATCATAACACATAATAGGTGACTATAGACTTGCAAGATAGGATCAAGAACTCACATATATTCATGAAAACGTAATAGGTTCAGATCTGAAATCATGGCACTCGGGCCCTAGTGACAAGCATTAAGCATAGCAAAGTCCTAGCAACATCAAAATTAGAACATAGTGCATACTAGGGATCAAAGCCTAACAAAACTAACTTGATTACATGGTAAATCTCATCCAACCCATCACCGTCCAGCAAGCCTACGATGGAACTACTCACGAACAACGGTGAGCATCATGAAATTGGTGATGGAGGATGGCTAATGATGACGATGGCGACGGATTCCTCTCTCCGGATCCCCGAATGGACTCTAGATCAACCCTCCCGAGAGAGTTTAGGGCTTGGCGGTGGCTCCGTACCGTAAAACATGATGAATCCTTCTCTCTAGTTTTTTTCTCCCCGAACGTGAATATATGGAGTTGGAGTTCAGGTCGGTGGAGCTCCAGGGGGCCCACGAGGCAGGGGGCGCGCCCTAGGGGGGCGCCCCCACCCTCCTAGACAGGGTGTGCCCCCCTGGCCTTGATTCTTTCGCCAGTATTTTTTATTAATTCCAAAAATAACTTCCGTGGAGTTTCAGGTCATTCCGAGAACTTTTATTTCTACACGAAAATAACACCATGGTAGTTCTGCTGAAAACAACGTCAGTCCGGGTTAGTTTCATTCAAATCATGCAAGTTAAAGTCCAAAACAAGGGCAAAAGTGTTTGGAAAAGTAGATACGATGGAGACGTATCAACTCCCCCAAGTTTAAACCTTTGCTTGTCCTCATGCAATTCAGTTGATAAACTGAAAGTGATAAAGAAAAACTTTCAGAAACTTTGTTTGCTCTTGTTGTTGCAAATGTGTAAAGCCATCATTCAAGTTTTCAGCAAAGATTATGAACTAACCATATTCACAATAACACTTAGGTCTCAAGTTTACTCATATCAATGGCATAATCAACTAGCGAGCAATAATAATACACAGATGACAACACTTTCTCAAAACAATCATAATATGATATAACAAGATGGTATCTCGCTAGCCCTTTTTGAGACCGCAAAACATAAATTCAGAGCACCTCCGAAGATCAAGGATTGACTAAACATTGTAATTCATGGTAAAAGAGATCCAGTCATAGTCATACTCAATATAAATTAATATTAATGCATGCAAATGACAACAGTGCTCTCCAACTGGTGCTTTTTAATAAGAGGACGATGACTTAACTTAAAAGTAAATAGATACACCCTTCGCAGAGGGAAGCAAGGATTTGCAGACGTGCCAGAGCTCGATTTTGAAATAGAGATAAATAATATTTTGGGCAGTATACTTTCATTGTCAACATAACAACCAAGAGATCTCGAGATCTTCCATGCTACACACAATATAGGAGGTTCCCAAACAGAATGGTAAAGTTTATACTCCCCCTCCGCCAACAATCATCAATCCATGGCTTGCCCGAAACAACGGGTGCCTCCAACTAACAACAATTCTGGGCGAGTTTTGTTTGCAATTATTTTGATTTGATTTGAGCATGGGACTGGGCATCCTGGTGACCAGTCATTTTCTCGTGAGTGAGGAGTGGATTCCACTCCTCTTGAGAATAACCTGCCTAGCATGGAAGTACAGACAGCCCTAGTTGATACATGAGTTGTTCGAGCATACAAAACAGAATTTCATTTGAAGGTTTGGAGTTTGGCACATACAAATTTATTTGGAACGGCATGTAGATACCGCATATAGGAAGGTATGGTGGACTCATATGGAATAACTTTGGGGTTTAAGGATTTTGGATGCACATGTAGTATTCCCGCTTAGTACAAGTGAAGGCTAGAAAAAGACTGGGAAGCGACCATCTAGAGAGAGACAACAGTCATGAACATGCATTAAAATTAGTAGACACTGAGTGCAAGCATGAGTAGGATATAATCCACCATGAACATAAATATCGTGGAGGCTATGTTAGTTTTGTTTCAACTACATGCGTGAACATGTGCCAAGTCAAATCAGTCGAATCGTTCAAAGGAGGATACCAACCTATCATACCACATCACAACGATTTTAATAGCATGTTGGCACGCAAGGTAAACCATTATAAACTCCTAGCTAATTACTCATGACATAAGCAACTATAATCTCTAATTGTCATTGCAAACATGTTTATTCATAATAGGCTGAATCAGGAACAATGAACTAATCATATTTACAAAAACAAGGTAGGTCGAGTTCATACCAGCTTCTCTCATCTCAATTAGTCCATCATATATCGTCATTATTGCCTTTCACTTGCACTATCGGACGATGTGGATAATAATAATAGTGCATGTACATTGGACTAACACTACTAGGGGAAACCTTATACACAGAATCTTAGCAGCAGGTGGTTTAAAAACAGACGCTACTGCTAATTAGCAGTAGCGAGCTTCAGAAAAGAGCGCTACTAATATCTAAGTAGCAGTAGCGCTTTAGGTGAAACGAGCGCTACTACTATAATTGCCACGGTGTTGCCTCCAGGCTAGATATAGTAGTAGCGCCCTTCCAAGGGACGTGGTACTACTAAAGTACTTAGTAGTAGTGTTTTTCCTCAAAACTTGCTACTGCTAAGTATCACCACAACTAAGTAAGTTTAGTCCCATAATGCTAAGAGAACAAGGTGTTTACCACCTTAAATATGTTACTTCTCAACTCATCTTGAGCACTTGGTCTTCATTGAACTATATGTGTATGATTTGTGCCTGCAATATGAATCCTCGCCTGTACCTATATAGGTACAGTGAGGATTCATGTTGACTATTTAGATTCTACACAAAAAGATCAATGATGACCAATGTATATTTTTGATGTTTTTAGATTACTTAGACTTAGAGCGTTTTTTCAGTACAAAGCGTTACTGATATTGGGATAAACAAAAGAAATAACTGCTTCCATTAGCAGTAGCGTTTTTCACTAAAATGCGTTATAGATAAGTTAGCTATAGCGTGTTTTCCATATGAGCGCTACTGCTAGTTCGACTTAATCACCCCCCGGCTCAAAATTTCGCTAAGTCCTCCATTCACCCCCCGGCCTGTTCCCCTACTCCTGTCGCCGCCGCCCGAGCCCGAGGCCCTCACCGCCGCCGCCCAAGCCCTCCCTCAACCTCACTGCCGCCGCCCGCCCCCGCTCTCGACCACACTGTCGCCGCCCTCGAGCTCACCGCCGCCGCCCTCGACCTCACCTCCGCCGCCCGAGCCCACCCAGGACCGCC